>NC_092861.1:24243795-24253685 GCF_032062135.1 Pyxicephalus adspersus
TTTGAATAGGTCTGATCTAGGATTAAAAATCTTTGCCGACTAATAGCAAATGATTTTTATAAAATCTTTTCCAGGTTTGGTGGATCACCCAGGTCCTCCTGTAGTAGTCTTTGTTCCCCAGTCTTGGAGAGCTCTAATAATTCAGGACCGTTATATAGAAAGCAGGACAAGCAGTTCTGCATTTTGTATGAAAAAAGCAATGGCCTCGACAACATCCAAGGAAACAATGAAGGATAATTTATGTTTTTCTACTTAAACTATGTACACACATCACAAATTAGTCAGAGCGGTTGTGCTCATCTTGGGTGAAAATCTGACGTGTATAGTGCTACCCCAACATCTTTTATCAATCTGCCATGCTCACACTCTCCATTGAACAGGAAGGTGCTGCATATGCAGAACTTATTCATTCATCCGTCACTGAAAATGATCAAGAATGATTGTTTCCAGCCACAATAATCTGCTGTCCATTGGATGTATGTGCAAGGAAAAATTCCTCTAACCCATGTAGTGTGTGTGAGGAGCACTGCAAGGTTTTTCGAGAATTTAGCTTTAATACATATCTGCCAACCACTGAGTTCCACTTTCTTGAAGAACTAAACTCTTTGGCATCTGAAAAACTTGTGAGGTACCTGACATCACCCTGGGTGTTACGGTACAATTCTCCAGTCCTTACATTATTAATGCGGTATGTAATGACATAGGAGTCAGTGAAAAGAATCACAGAGTGTGGAAGAGAACCGAGATTTCAAGAAAATTGAAAGAAAACCTAAACCTTTTCAAGATATTGAACATTGGTTGCACTGGTAAAGGGACAATTACATTTTTTATTATTATTATTTTAATTATTACAGGTTAGGCTTATTTTCATGTTTTTAAAGCACATGAATAGTTTTTCTTATCCAAGTTATTATTATTTCTAATATTTACTTTGTATTTAGATAACTATATTTTTGGTGTACTGTGTTTTTTTCATGTGTTGTTTAATTAGGTTTCCAGTAAATACATTTTCCAAAGTGATATGTGGCACTCTATGTAAAACATATGTGAAAGCACCATTCATACACTTGTGTTATTAATGCATTTAACTGCACACAGAACACAGTAGGCATTCTTCTTCAGAGAAAACATAGAGAAGACCAATGCCTAAATACATGAAAATGCATAAAAAAGCATGAATGTTTATCAGTCCTATTTTTTAATTTGTCAAATAATTTTATGAATTATCTAAACAAGAATAATAAGCATTGTCAGGCTATCTTAGACCTTGCAAAATCAGCATTGTTTTAATTTAATTAATAGGTTGTATAAATGAAAAATAAGATGTATAATTTATTACAAAAAAGATGTAATAGTTTGCAATAAACATATTTTAAACCAGCATATACTAAATTGTTGGTCAAGTATTGTCTAAATTTTTCTAATAAATATTACAACTACAACTAATAATAACAATATGATCAAAAAGACTTACTAACAAAAGCTCAGAATCCAGATGAGATGAAGCACTGATGGATTCTGAATTTCAATCAATTTTCTGCAGAACAACATGCATCTATCAGCAGTTTAATATTTAATTTGCCAGCTCAATTTGCTTTTGATTTTATTGGAATCCGGTGCGCTTCCCGGTGACTTTACAGGACAAGACAGAACACTTTGTCTGTGCAACAGCTGATTTAATTGCAGCTTTTCAGTGGTCTAATCTGTAAAACAATTTCAAAAGCAGATTCTGAGATAATCTTATAAACAGTTCACTCTGTTTAAAATGGATGAAAAACATCAATGCTAAAGGGTAATGCTGTTTCTTTTTTATTATTATTTCGTTATTTTTAATCAATTTGTATACTTTTTGTACAGAGTATTAAAGGCAAAAGCAAAAAAAAGAAAAACATATTTTATAAAGTCAAATTGAGATGCAGCGTAGTGTTCTGATTATTTTAGAGTAGAGGAACTGAAGCTATAGTGGAGGTATCAGTCAGAGCATAGCTATACATGAACATTGGTAAGGCTCAGTTTATGGATAGTGAACTGGGGAAGGAGATAAATGAAAAGATTTTGTTAATCCAAAATCTCAATGTTTCCTGTACAATGGTCATCTGCAGTCACCAATTTTCTTCAGTGAACACACAAAGCAAAGCTAGATATAACAGTACCTATTGACAAATCATGAGCATGCATGTGCACTACATGCACTAAGGCCTCTAGGCTGAACCCCTGCCTTTCCTATTTTCAGGAATTTTCATCATTTTCCAAAAATGGCCAAAAGCCACAATTCCTATTCATTCATGATGGAACAACAGCCAATACTTTTTCATAGCTTGGGTACATTGGGAAAGGGTAAGTATTAATGCCAGCATCAACCAACTAAAATATTTTTGAAAAAGCAAATGCGTTGGTTGCTACAGGGCATTACGCATAGTGCTAGTAGTTTCTGCATTTTGAACATAGATGTATCACACCTTAGACAGCCCAATACATAAGCCTCGGTCCCCATGTTGGGGTAAAGGTAAATTTTAGGCAAGCACACAATTTAAAATGCTACACGGAACCTGTTTACTACCTACCATTGTATTTGAAATTTTCTGGAGCCAGTCATGTAATACAGGTACACCTGTCAAACAGCTTATTATTATTATTATTATTATTATTAATAATAATAATAATAAACCGGATTTATATAGCACCAACATATTACGCAGCACTGTCCATTAAATAGGGGTTGCAAATGACAGACAGACACAGACAATGACACAGGAGGAGGAGAATACCCTGCCGAAGAGCTTACAATCTAGCTTAGCTAAGCTTGTGACCTCTATTACAGCACCAGCAGCACAGTTTGGTTAAGAACACATCTACAGTCTGCTGAATGGCAACTAAGGTAGCAGAAGGCCAAAAATAAGTGTTAAATATCCCTTAGTGTAGGCATCCCCTACTTGTTCGAAACATACAATTAGGTCCATTAATACTTGGACAGGGACAACTGTTTTTTTTTAGTTTTGGTTCTGTACATTACCACAATTAATTTTTAAATGAAACAACTCAGATGCAGTTGAACTGCAGACTTTTAGCTTTAATTCAGTGGGTTGAACAAAACGCTTCGTGCAGTTGAAACAAGCCATCCTTTAGCTGCAAAAACAGAAAAAACAATTTGCTACAAAATTAGGAGTGCCAAAATCTACAGTTTGGTACATCATTAGAAAAAGAAACAAAACACTGGTGAACTCAGCAACGCCAAAAGATCTGGACGTCCACGGAAGACAACAGTGGTGGATGATCGCAGAATCATTTCCATGGTGAAGAGAAACCCCTTCACAAAAGCCAACCAAGTGAACAACACTCTCCAGGAGGTAGGTGTATCGATATCCAAGTCTACCATAAGGAGAAGACTGCATGAAAGTAAATACAGAGGGTGCACTGCAAGGTGCAAGCCACTTTTAAGCCTCAAGAATGAAAAGGCTAGACTTTTCTAAAAAAAACATCTAAAAAAGCCAGCACAATTCTGGAAAAACATTCTTTGAACAGATTAAACCAAGATCAATCTTTACCAGAATGATGGCAAGAAAAAGTATGGAGAAGGCATGGAACAGCACATGATCCAAAGCATACCACATCATCTGTAAAACATGGCGGAGGCGGTGTGATGGCTTGGGCTTGCATGGCTGCCATGGCACTGGGACACTGGGACACTGGGACTGGGACTAGTGTTTATCCATGATGTGACACAGGACTGAAGCAGCCGAATGGATTCTGAGGTGTTCAGAGACATACTGTCTGCTCAAATCCAGCTGAGTTGTTTCATTTAAAATGAATTTTGGTAATGTACAGAACCAAATTTAGAAAAAAAGTTGTCTCTGTCCAAATACCATATAAACTCAAATATAAACCAAGGTACTTTTTTTTACCTTGAAATACAAGAAAATGCTTTGAATTAGTATATTATACCTAGAGCACAAAATACGGCCATCATTGTTAGCATTCATAACAGTAATCCATAAAAATGCCAATAAATTTAACGTGAATAAATACATCCGTGAGAATTTATTTGAATGTTTAAAAGAGAACAACAATTAAAATCCTATGAGCTCTGTGTCTGTACTTTTGACTTCATTATTATGGGTCACTTGCTCTTAAATTTTTTTGTGTATTATTGTAGACCTCCAGTAGATGGTGCTATGCCCACATATAAACTGTGTAGCAACCTCTACTAATATATCAGATGGCAACACATGCCACTGCACACTTTACACGAGGACACACCACCATCTACTGGTGTAACCAAAGTCTAAACAGATTATTTTTCTAATGGCATTTATAGGGAAAAAATCTTGGTTTATGCTTGAATAATAATGGTTTCTCCCATGGTAAATGTTTAAATTCTTTTTGAGGTGCAATGTTAAGATTTTTATATACAAATCTGACAATAAGCATAATAGGCATTTCTTAAGCATAATAAAAAAAGGAATTCAGGGTTTGCACATTTTTAAGTAGTGAAGAAAGTGGTGAAGAAAGAATAAGGTTTGGATCATGAACCATCGGAAAAAAAGTCACCAGTATCTCTACCCTGACCATTTTCTGCAAATACATAAAATCTATCTTCCCATCTAATGGTGAGAAGTGGTGGTTATAATGGAACCGGCAAAATATTTTCGATAGCATGTGTAGGAGCCTTCTCCTGTTCCTATTGATGTCTGTATCCCACTAGAGAGAATTCTCTTGTTAACCTGAATCCTCAACACTGCACTAATACTATATATTTACCCTCCTCCTGTTCCAATGACAACCATATAATGTTGGGTTTGCCTTGACTTTCAGTAGTTACTAGGCCAAATATAGATGGTGAATCTCCCTAGCACGGACACACATAGCTTATGTAATCCTGGCCTGCACAAGAATACCCTTTTGCACCTTAACATTGATGACATGGTGATACAAGATAAATCAAGATACAAGATAAATCCTAAAGACAGAATGAGCTATTGTTCTGTGCAGGTCAGTGAACAGACTGGGTTAAAGCGACTGGCCAGAGTAAGATTACACGTGGCCGGCTTCAACATCTATTGCAATCATGTTATCCAAGAATCCCTGTTTACGGGTGCACAGCAGGTAAGGTGTTTTCTTTACATCAGCACTATCTGCTGTCATTTCTCCCAAGACATTTTTTATGTTTGGCTCTATGATATTCCACCATGACAAATGATAAAAGCCTCCTCAGACACTTAATTAAAAGAAAATCTGGGAATACCTATGGCTTCACCCTTCTCTACAACCTCTGCTACTGGTTCCTATTGCCTTCTATTTAAATTCTGCACATGCTTGGGATTTATGCCTGAGCATAAGGGCTAAAAAAAGACAGAATATAGAATGCAACAAGCCCAAGAATCTACTCGAGACACCTGCAAAACACAGCTAAAATTACAGATAAGAGCCTTTACTTTTAGGGGACATCTTACATCACGTTCAGCTGTACAAAATGTGAAATACAGGTTTTCTTTAAGTTCAAATCTGCATATCAACACAAAGGGCCTGATTTATAAAAGCTCTGCAAGGCTGGAGAGAATACATCCTTATCAGTGAAGCTGCATGACCCAGCAAACCTGGAAAGCTTTTCCTGAAAAGAATTTGCTATTTGATAGCAAATGTTTTCAATCCTGGACCAGATCAATTCCACGTTTGCTGGATCATCCAGCTTCACTGATAAAAATGTAGCACAAGGTAATAATCTAAAAGAAAATGTATTGTTTATTTCCATGCTTTCATCTTAATCTATCCACATACACAGACTCTGCCATGAAAAAGTGTAAAATTTTATGGCGCATAAGAAATGACTTTTGCAGCTTCATGAATTATAAAAAGTAATATCCAGATTGTTTGCTTTCTTATGTTTGCATATAAAATTATATTAATTTATTACATTTTATGCATTGTTTTACATGAATACATTAATGGGATCATAAGACGGGCTCTTTTTATATTTTTTTATCGATCAACTAACATAGTTGCAGGTCTGATGCAGCACTTATATGCAGCACCCTCAATCACTTTATGCCTAACCCAAGCGAAAACCTTATGTGTCTCAATTGAGGGAATGGTATTATGTTTATGGTCGTCTAAATTACTTTTTTTTATCCCTTATTTTGCAATGTCCGGTGCTGGCATTTACTGCAAGAACACTATTAGATAATCTACTACAGGTTTAGTTATACTTTTAGACATCATGTCGGCCTGTACACAAAGATGTAACTTTACTTCTGCAGAAAGGTGAAGAAAAAGATCTTGAATGTTTAGTATTGCTCCTAAATGTTCAGTATTTGTCTTGACTCACCTAATGACATAAAAGGGATTAGAAAATGTGATTAGGATGTCCAGGTGGCTACACATGTTGGGAGATCTTTAATAAATCAGACCCATTATCCATGAAGTACAGTCATGTTCATGACAAGGGTAGTGCGGATCCCTTGCCCAGCTCCACTTCCTATTATCTGCATGGAGTTTGCAGGTTTTCCTAGTGTTTGCGTGGGTTTCATCCAGGTTTCATCCCAAAAACATGCAGTTAGGTTATTTGGCTTCCCCCCAAAATTGACCTTAAACTGTAATAAAGACATATGACTGAGGTAGGGACATTTGATTGTGAGCCTCTTTGAGGGACAGCTAGTAATAGGACTATGAACTTTGTACAGGGCTGCATAATATGATGACGCTATTTAAATACTGTGTAATAATAATAATAATATAAAACCTAGCAGAGATTTTAATATGAACCTAAATCTGAAAATAAAGATTTTAACTTTAGCAGTGGCAAAAGTGATTCACAAAAGTGGTTCACATTAGAGAAGGGGACAGCATAAGAAACTGGAATCTCCTTGTATAGCTAGCACCTTTCTTCATTGCCAGAAAAATAAAACGCTGTGTATGAGCTTCACACAGCTAGTGATGTACTCTCTGTGTCCTAGTATCTACTCTATTTAATTTATTTTTGTAATAACTGTTTTCAGTCTCTCGCAGCCAGAAATTAGAACATGTCCAGCCAAAGCAAGGAGTTAATGCCCGAATGACATGGTAAAAATGCAACACATTTGTGTTAGACAAGACAGCTTGCCATTTTCTACATTCCTAAATCAAAACATGGACAAAACAAATACATTTCTGGCAGATAGCAAAGCTGAATGTGAATTACCCTGCTTATGATTCCTTGCTCTTATCTACAAAGGAGAAATGCAGCGTTATTCCATACTACCCATAGCCATTTCTTATGCTTCTGAGTTCTGTATCATTCAAGCACAAGGTAATAATCTAAAAGAAAATGTATTGTTTATTTCCATGCTTTCATCTTAATCTATCCACATACACAGACTCTGCCATGAAAAAGTGTGAAATTTTATGGCGCATGAGAAATGACTTTTGCAGCTTCATGAATTATAAAATGTAATATCCAGATTGTTTGCTTTCTTATGTTTGCATATAAAATTATATTAATTTATTACATTTTTTACATTGTTTTACATGAATACATTAATGGGATCATAAGACGGGCTCTTTTTATATTTTTTTGTCTAACATAGTTGCAGGTCTGATGCAGCACTTATATGCAGCACCCTCAAGCCCAATCACTTTATGCCTAACCCAAGAGAACACATTATGTGTCTCAATTGAGGGAATGGTATTATGTTTATGGATGGATGGTCTAAACTACTTTTTTTATCCCATATTTTGCAAAGTCCGGTGCTGGCATATACTGCAAGAACACTGTTAGATAATCTACTACAGGTTTAGTTATACTTGTAGACATCATGTCGGCCTGTACACAAAGATGTAACTTTACTTCTGCAGAAAGGTGAAGAAAAAGATCTTATATATAATACCGTATATATATTATGTTCTTGAATGTTTAGTATTGCTCTTAGATGTTCAGTATTTGTCTTGACTCACCAAATGACATAAAAGGGATTAGAAAATGTGATTAGGATGTCCAGGTGGCTATACATGTTGGGAGAGCTTTAATAAATCAGACCCATTATCCATGAAGTACAGTCATGTTCATTATACACATATATCACAATATTCTAAGTTACGGCCAGTAAAAGAAAACAAAAGGGACCTTAGCAAGTGGGTGTTGCCTTTGGGCATGAAACGTTATATGCCTACAGACTCATTTGATTAGATTTCCAATCAAAGGAAATATCGATTTTATTTTAACATTTGGTTTGTGGTTATTTTGGTTCTTACTAACAAAAATAGTACTTCACAATGACTAATACTGTTATCACAAAACATAACAGTACTTATTATAAGAATGTAATGTATCTGTTTCTTCAATACACAGTATATGACTAGTATTAAAAAAAAGTATCCATAAAAGACCAAAACAACAATTCACAATTTTTACGTCTCTTTGATATAACAATGTGTTTACTGCATATTGTTAAATTGTCTTTTATATTGTGTTGAGGAAAATCTGCACATACAGGTAGGAAAAGAAAAGCCAGGAAAAGTAAATAATATAATTTCAACCATTTACATTGTCCTTGAAACACCCTTGCAGTATGATAAAAGACCCGACGAAGGACACCCGACGCTGGAGAGGGAGATCGGCGGACGACGATCGACGGAGGACGACGCTGGAACACGAACACGACGCTGGATGAGCACAGCGGGACCAGGTAAGTAAGGATGGGAAAAAACTCGGGAATAACCATCCTAGCCATATTTTTTTGCCCGTACGAAGGTCGGGCTTAACGACTAGGAGGTTAACATATTACCCAGAAACATAAATAAATATAAATAACCAAATAAATAACAGTGTAATACCTCTAACTCTAAACTTTAATTCCATTATTAACCCCTTAACCTTCAAATTAACCACTTCTTGTTATTTTTCTTCTTATTACCAGGCTGCAGGTCCTGAAAGGTAAAGCCCGCCCAGTTGCAATATTTGCAACCCACCATGACCACCGCTAAGGCCCCTAGGCCCACCTTGCCTCAGGGGCCCCACCTCCAACATTTTAAAGGGGCACTCCACCACCCGGGATGCCCCTTCACCACCAACTTACCACGGGCACTTACCTTCCCCCCGACCCCAACCGCCTGCTAAACTTAAACTTCAGGTAGGGAGGGTGGGAATTTTCTTCTTGTAAAAACTGTGACGACCTCCGACACAGCCCCCTTTTATCTATATAACATCTCCACCCCCTTTAATATTCATCCTCTCATTTTTCTTCTCCTCCCCCTGCATCTTTCAAACTCTCCCAATCCTCCAACTTCGCTGCAAACTCCCCTTGCTCTTTTTCCTGGGCAGCCCCTTACACCCCTGTCGTGAGGCCCTGCTCTTAATGCTGTGGGCCTCTCTTTATACACATATATGACAATATTCTAAGTTATGGCCAGTAAAAGAAAACAAAAGGGACCCTAGCAAGGGGGTGTTGCTTTTGGGCATGAAACGTTATATGCCTACAGACTCGTTTGATTAGATTTCCAATCAAAGGAAATATCGCTTTTATTTTAACATTTGGTTTGTGGTTATTTTGGTTCTTACTAACAAAAATAGTACTTCACAATGACTAATTCTGTTATCAAAAAACATAACAGTACTTACTATAAGAATGTAATGTATCTTTTTCTTCAATACACAGTATATGACTAGTATTAAAAAAAAGTATCCATAAAAGACCAAAACAACAATTCACAGTTTATACGTCTCTTTGATAAAACAATGTGTTTACTGCATATTGTTAAATTGTCTTTTATATTGTGTTGAGGAAAATCTACACATACAGGTAGGAAAAGAAAAGCCAGGAAAAGTAAATAATATAATTTCAACCATTTACATTGTCCTTGAAACACCCTTGCAGTATGATAAAAGGTCTCTTTTTTTGTCAGTGGACAGATATCAGTGC
>NC_092861.1:24254221-24255493 GCF_032062135.1 Pyxicephalus adspersus
TATATATATATATATATATATATATATATATATATATATACAGTGGGTCCAATTTATTAAAGCTGTCCAAGACAGCAGAAGATAGACTATCATAAAAGTAAACCTTGAATGGATTTCAAAGATTTTTATCCATTCCAGGTTTGTTGGATCACCGGGTTCACCAGGTATTTCCATGGTAGTCTATCGTCTCCAGTCTTGGAGAGCTTCATTAAATTGGGAAAATTTACATTAAACTACTATAGTTTTCTTTAGGCTACAAGTACTTCAATACCAGATTTAGTGAATGATGTACAACTCTCCAACTATTCCTAAGTTACTTTGAATTGCAGCATACAAACCTAATTTTACCTGAATTTTATCACATGGTGGGGATTCATGCTTTTTCCTCACAATGATGTACATGTGCATTGCTCCATAAATATTGATGGCCGTTAGTTACATGCTTGTAGTTTCTTAAGGCTCGCTAGAACTGTTTTCCAGGCTTGACTTCATGGCTCCACTTATCTCTAAAACCGTCTTTCCTAATGGACCAGCCATGACATTTATAAAACACACAATAAATAGTTAAATTTAAACACATTCTGCCCATAAAATATCCTCCAATTCAATATTTCATTCTAATTTAAAAACGTAATGTAAATGGATTTAATAACAGATCCTGGGTCATGACATTACCATCATTCCTAGGAAAAACATATCACTGGTTCCTGCTCAATGTGGATGTCTCCTTATAATTATTATTTGTCCTTAATTATACTCTATATCTGCCTGGTTACTTAATGACCTTTAGTCAGAGAGTCAAGAAACAAGTTTTTTCTTTCCTATACAAAATATGTCATTATGTAAGTATATTACATGCTAGCTGCTATTGGGTGCATTTTATAAATGTTAATTGATTTAATTTAATTACTGTCAGTCATATAAATAGGAACTCACTAATTGGTTTCTATACAATCTGACTGAAGGTCTGAGAATAAGCAAGGTCAGACACCTGGATTCTGAAAGACTCATTAACCAGTTTATGGAAAGGTATAGATTCAATGGCACAGTTTTTCCAATAAAAAAAGCAATAGTTATAAAAAAAATCTGCCTGGTCAAAGATAAATCATAGTTTGTAAAAACTGTTTGGCTCACTTCTAGTAGGAAGAAAGTAGAAAAGAAGTTAGGATCTATGACAGGTAGACTTCTCCACTACAGTTCTTCATAAATATGTAAGGTCAAGAGGTCTCAAATCTTAACTGAAACACAACTTTTGGTTAGGCTGACCTCTTA
>NC_092861.1:24257255-24323381 GCF_032062135.1 Pyxicephalus adspersus
ATATTTTTTGTAGGTGGGAAGTAGGGAGTAATTAGTAAAGATTCAATTATAAAGAGGCTGCAATAGCAGTGATCTCCAATAGTCCCATGTAAAGTTGTCCCCAACAACTCCAGCACATTCTTACTGTCTCTTACCATCTCCTGTTGCACATCTGTATTCCCTGACTATTTCCTGTAGCATGTTTGTGGTCTTTGAGCATCCCCAGTGGCTTTCCTACAGTCTCTGAGAGTTTTCTGTAGAATTATGTTTATTGAATATTATGTGCAGACCATTGGTGATCTCAGAAGACAAAACCTAACTCTCCTATAGCAGAAAAGTTGCCCATGACTGGTTTAATCTAACAAGCAGAAGCACATCTTGAGCCTAATATACTTAACCCTGATGCTACATTTACTCCAGGAAGAAAAAATATGATATAGGTTTCCTCAATTATCAACAAGAATCATTTAAAAAAAACTGGTGAATATAGTCGCAAGGTTTACAGCTTGCCTATAAGATAGATCAAACTACAAATAGTATAGACATTACTTTTATTAATGGTGTGCTAAAGTGAAGACATATCAATTGTGCATGTAATGAAAAATACTTGTCATTATTCAGTAAGATGAACGAGGGGACGATAAGGAATGACTCTGAAAGATTTTCCACATTCAGGTATATATAATTATCTTATACATACAAAATTAATGATAAGCCTTGAGGAACGACTCAGCTCTAAATTGATTAATGAAGCCCCTATCCATATGTTTCTTTATGTCACTGGGCTGGTATAAAAAGGCACTTACTTCATTCTTTGCCCTATATATCAGTACAGTGAGAATTTAAATTCTAATGTTTTTGGGAAAGAAGATATTACTGGGCTGCTTCAATTTTTCACAAGGAATGTCACCATGAATATAATGTGTTATTAAGCACAGAGCTGCATGTAATTGGCCTGCCAAGCCTCTTCACTAGCAGAAGCAAAAATCAATGTCCAGCACCAACTTGCTATCCCAGCTACATATTAACATTTTATTTTTTATAAAGTATTGACCCCGCTGCATTAAAGTTTAAAAATGCATCATCAACTTGAACGAGAGGGCAAAGCATCAGATGCATAAGCAGGGGTCTAATAAGCTATGATAAAAATAAATCTAATATAGAAAAGTTAAAAGTCAGCATATAAGAAAAAAAAATGTAATATCACTTTAACTCTTTAAGGCATAATATATATATATAATGTTTAATATAGATTTATTTATATATATGTATATATTTAGAATTTTTCTAAAGGTAAAAGAAAGGCAGACCATTTACCATAAATAAATGCTAAATTTAAAACTTTGGCCTTACTGTAATAATATACACTTTATGAAGCATATTAGCTCAAAAGTATTTTGCAGGGTGTGAAGCCACACAAACATTTTACCTATGTCTAGCCAAAGAGGAAGGGGCAGCTTTGTCAGGGGTGGCAAGGAAAGCAGTATGGGTTGGTTTTTAACTGCAGACCCCAGAACAAGAAGCCAACCGGACCTTAGGCATTTTAGCACTGCTGCTGGTGGTGTGTGCCCATTATTACCGTGCCTTGAACAACAGGTAGTAGAGTATATGACCCAGACTGGGTCAAGTGATTACACCCCCTCTTCCTCCCATTCCTAGACACAGGCCTCACAGGGGTCCCAAACTATAGTCTCTGATACACCTCTTCCTCCTACCTCTTCCTCCTCGGCTGGAAAGTCCCATGTAGAGCAGAATGTTCATGAGTACGTAGAAGAGTCCCACCAAGGAGTTGAGAGGTGAAGCAGGACGCATTCCTTGTTGTTTGAGTCCTCTGATGAAGAGAGTCAGTTCACAGGCTTTCCCTCATCTTACTTTTCACCCCAACAATCTGAGCCAAACGAGCCACTTCAAACTGGCTCCAACAGGCCGCTGCTTCCTGTCAGCACATACAGGGAAACTATCTCTTCTAATGATGATGATGACGATGATGTCCTTGATCTGACATGGGGGGAACAAGGAGATCATCATAGGCAGGAAGAGGAGGAGGAGGAGGAAGAAGAGGAGGAGGTTGCAGAGCATTCTTAAATACTATGCAGTCTTCACGTACCAGTGAGGCAAGTCATAGTCATCCATTGTTGGCAGCTGTCACCACAGGTGTGTCTCAACAACCGCGGACTGCCACCACGAGCACCAGCTCAAGAGCACCTTTCTGCCAGTAATTTGAGTGGGGGATGTAGCCGAGCATTACAGTTTTCAGGCTCCAGCATCGGTGAGGAGGAGCTCCAACACAGAGCGGCTGGTGTTTGTCACATTGCTAGCAGTTAAGACCAGGCATCATTGCCATCCCCCAGACCTCCAGTCACTGTTGGTGAAGGCCAGAAAGTTGTCAGCACATTTCCACTGGTGGTACACAGCCAGTGCCAAATTGGTGTATTTACATAAAAACCTCAATCTGCCAGTTCACCGGTTAATTTGTGATGTTGCCACTCGTTGGAATTCCACCTTTTACATGCTGCAGCAGCTCGCTGAACCACAGAAAGCGGTGATGGATTACGTGGCAGAGTCTGCTCATTTGAGACACATACCTACATTACCTTACTTCAACCCTGTGGAGTGGCTGCAAATTGAGGACTTGTGCACTGAATTGGCACCTTTGGAAGAGGCCACCAGGATGATCAGCAGGAATCAGGCCTGTGTCAGTTACACCATCCCCATCATATGCCTGCTGGATCAGATGATGGTGGAGTTTACAACATCATCTCGGACATGCGTGCCCACTAGGCATAGTTTTGCGGTACAATCCAGAAGGAGGAGGTGGAAGAGGATGAGGAGGAGATTGCAGGCATGGGAGAAGGGGAGGAAGGGGCAGAGGAGGATATGGAGGGTACATGGCATCAATCCACCCAAATACAAGGCAGCATGTTCCATGGATGGCAGGACCAGGCAGAGAAGGAGGTGGACGATGACCCTGTGCTGCTGTTCGACCCACAGGAATCTGGGTCCAGAATTCCCCAGCTGTGGGAACTTTGAGCCACATGACAGCCTTCATGCAGGAGTGCATAGCCAAAGATCTGTGCATACAGCACATAAAAACAAAGACTGAAGACTACTGGATTGCTACATTACTTGATCCACGTTACAAGCCTGAGATAGAACAACTCATCTTGCCCCAATACAGGGGACCTAAAATACAGCACTACCAAGAAGTGCTTGTAAGGGACTTGTGCTCAGCCTTTCCGTATGCCAGCAGCACCAGGGATCTCTATGGCAGTTACACCAGCCATGGCAGCCAAACAACTACCTTAAGTGGCATGGGTGGCAGCAGCAGGAGAGGTGTCTAAGCCAAACTATGCAGGCTTTTTTTGAGCGGCGTGACAAGCGCATTCACCTCTCCGCAGAAAATGTTGACCTACTCACTTTTATTAAATCGAATAAGGCTTGGATTGGCAATTACTTCAACACCCCCTCTGCAGAGTACACTGATTGGTCGGCAACTGCTGCATGGTCTGCTGACACCTTGACGGGAAGAGCACTTTCACAGCCTTCTGCATCTCCTTCTCCTCCTCCCCCTCGTGGCCCTCTACCTCTACCCTATCTCTGAGGCCTATAACTTGCAATGGAGCTGTGTAACTGGCTAATTTTTGGACCAGAGAAACCCCCTCAGGACCCTCTGCCTCTACTGTGAGGCCTATATAACTTGTAACAGAGCTATGTAACTGGCTAATGTTTTGAATGAAACACCCCCTAAGGGCCCTCTGCCTTCACTCCGAAGCCTGGGTATGGCTTGTAACAGAGTGGTGAAACCTGGCGTTTAATTTTTGAACCGGAGGAACCCCCTTGGGGCCCTCTCTGCATCTACTCGGAGGCCTGTATAAATTCTGGCATGTTCCCTTGACCGCCCCAATAAATAGCCTTGCCAGCAACATAAAAAAGCCTTCCTGATTTTTTTCTTGCCTTGCACAGTGTTGTGCAGAGCTGTGGGAGTCTTGACTTGTGTTTTTAATGGTATTTGTAGGCTGTAGAAGCTCCACACAGTCCTGAAAAATAACCTGAATTTTCCCCCCTATTGACTTTATTGGTGTTCGAATTCGAGGTTCGATCACCCGAACAATATCAGCCTATTCAATCAAATAGCTGTCGAATCGAATAGTGAGATATTCGAACAACACTAATGAGCATGCATATTTACCAAGCATTACATAAGTTATTAGGCTTTGCAGGGGCATTTTTTTCCAGCTTAGTTGATTTCCCTTTATTTCCTGTCATGGAGATGCAAGAAATTTCTCTAAATTAAACAAAACTCTTTTTATAGACAGTTGCAAAGAATCTGACTTTTTCTGGTGGAGAATCAGTCACTGCTAGTTAAAACACATGGACCTGGGTGATTTTCCACCAGAAAAGGTTGCTGAATGGCAGATTCACTCCTGTGTAATGCTACAAAAAAAAACTTCACACTTACTATAAGACCTACTTTCTGTCTCGCTTCGACCTTGCAGTGCTTTATTTTTGAACACGGGGTTGCAACAACATCTTCACTAAGGACTTATCTATCTAGCACAGGTATTAGAAGAGAATCACATATGTAAACTTTTCTAAAGCTGTTCAGATTTTAGAAATTGTAATACAAAGCATTACTGAGACACCACCTACAAAGAAGTATACTCTTTGATTTCTTTATATGCAGTATTAGATGCAGTTTTAAGTACAGCCCGTTCTCTATTTATAGAGAGTCATTTCTAGACCAAAGAGAAGTGCACTGAAACTGTGCCAAACAGTAGAGCATTGCTCCCTCACTCAGTCCTCATTGCAGTGTTCCCTTGCTCTTCTAATTTGCTATCTGAAGATTGTTATCAATATGTGAATAAAAGCATCTTTGGCCTTACTTTTAGCTTTCGTGTACCATGTGGAACTCTCTATTGTATAATTATGAAACGCACCTTTGGCCTTGCTTTTAGCTTTCGTGTAAGATGTGGAACTCTCTATTTTTTAATTATGAAGCATGAAGTAACAACGACAGCCTGAGATGAGCCATTTCCCTTTTAGTTAAACAGGCAGGCTGGATGCAACAAATATGTATGCAAAAACTTGGGCCACAAGTGTGCATATATAGCAGCCGTTCCTAAAATTTTTACCCCCGAGAAAACTCCTAAAATTATTTTTATTTATTATCAATGGGAAACATTTTATTGGCATTGGTGACCACTATGGTTGGTTGAATTTGCCTCTGTTCTGTTTGTAGACAATTTGCCAAATTGACCCAAAAAACCCTCCAAAACAACAGTGTTCTCCTCTCCCTCCAATAAAATAGGACAATGAGGCTCCTTTCCTATTCATAAAAGATCCTCTGGAATTTGGATTGTCAAAAATGAAGAGGCCGAAAAGCATATAGCCCCATCTCCTTTTGATCATAACTTGGGAGGGAGATCGTTACAACCTAACTCTGTGTTGTTGGTGTCTGCAGGTGGGGATCTATTTGTAATGTGGAAACATCCTTTAATATGGGGTACCAAATAACTACCCTTACACTGGGCAGTTCAGGGATGCTGCACACATATTTAGGCACTATCTGAATTAATTCCCTGGAAGAAGCTGAATAGCGAAATGCGTCAGGTTTGAACTAGCTCTTGCCGGTTGTCCAACTACAAATGTGTATGAAAAATTTGTACTTTGCTCTATAGCATCAGTCTGTGCAATTATGATCAGCTTGTCTATTTATGATGTGGCTTTCTAACACATGATATGCATTTGTTATTTTATGTTATATTTTGAAGTTATTTTTTTTTTGTTTTTTCAAATAAATGTATAGGTTGACTTTGTTTGCCAACAATATACTACATTGAGTACCAACATTTTCCTAATTGGGGTTCAGTATATAACTGACTGCCAGACACTGCAAGTGACATTCTAGAATATCGAATCTACTAAAATCTAAATCTAAATCTAAAAATCAAATTATTTCTGTAATAATCAGCATGGGGTGGCAGAAGACCAGTGGCTAACAGGCAGTGGAACCACTCTACAGCCTCTGCCAAACCATTCAAAAATCCTTGTTACTAAAGGCCGACAATATTTATATATAGACATATGCCATAGTAATTCCTGGTATCAGTTCCTATGTGCTGTACAGTAACACTTTTTTCTTTTGCCTGCCAAGTGTACCTCCTAATATCAGTGTCTATTCTGTATGTATGGAAAATGCACTATAACACTTACCTAGGCATGCATTCTGGGGTACAGGTAGGTTCACATAGGTAGATTCTTAAATTCAGATTAATTTCCTACCCTTTGAAATTATTGGAAATGCACTTTTGACCAATTGATCAGAACATTGCAAAATTGAGAGCAAATGCACTGCACAGTATTGCTTTTCCAAAAGTTAAAAATGACCTTTGAACCCTAGAAATTTCTATTTTAGTGTGTAATTACCCACATCCCCAAAACACCCATGTAATTTACAGTGTGCACAACCTCTTCCTAAAAATCTTTGGTGCCTGTCCCTGTCGACCTCACGTACAATGTCTACAGCCCCTGGCCATCTTCTGTGTAATGTCTGCAATCCCTGACCATCTCATGAACAATGTCTATAGTCTCTGACCATCTCCTGTTCAGTTTTTACAGTCCTTGACTTCTTTGTTTCTTCGTTTTCTGGATCACCCAGCTTCACTGATGAAAGTCTATCCTGTCCAGGCTTGGAGTGCTTTATTAAATCAGGCCCAATGTCTACAGACTTGACCATCTCCTGTTCAATGTTCACAGTCCCTGACTGTCTCATGTTCAATGTCTGCAATCTGTGACAGCTTTCCATGGCATGACACTTACTGACATGTTGTGTTTTCCTTTAATACTGAAGTTATTTGAACACCATTGCTATACCCTGTTCTCCCAGGTTGCTTATGTCTTTTGGCGGTGCGGCTGCACCACATGACAAATACAGCAATGTTGATGTAGCCTGAACTTTCATCACAAGCTGGTAAACTTTAGTGCCTACATTCTTAAGATTCCTGCTCTCCAGCATTATGTTTATTACTAAATTACAGATGTGCTTTAATGCCTTTAGCCATAAATATAACATATTATCTGCTTGTTTTCTATTACTGTTTCCTATCTAGGTGATAGGGTTGCCATAACAACAATCCGTTACCTTGCCACCATTTAATACACAGGTGGGTCTTATGTTTGTAGAAGAAATAAGCAAACAATGAAATCTAATAACCATCAAAATCTGCTATTGGAATAATATTTCTTTTCAGAGAATAAGGTACGTGCAGGCATCTTGCATTCATATTTCCATTTTTCTCAGCTATTTTATATGGGAGGCGCAGAGATATTTCATGTAACTAATTCTAGGTCAAGATCTGCTGATCACCTGCAGAATAATAATGAAAAATACAGTTAATAACATTGAGCACACAATGTTTTAATATGTCTGTTTTATTCTAGAAGTAAGATTCAGCAGGAAAATGGGAATTAAGTGTCCTCATTCAACCTTTACTTAAAGATGCAGAGTTTGAGATCTGTTTTTCGATGGAAATCTTGCTTTTCTGGTTGTCTATCCAATGACTTACATGAGTTCCTAGCTCATATCCAGTATGTAGACCAAAGTTACTAATAATCGTAGTTACTACTACTTGATTTCCACACAAAATTCAGGATTTCACATTCTGTTAATTGCATTTTTCAAAAATAACCTTTCAATTTGCAGGGTGGCACTGCTAGGGAAAAAAAAGCTTACACAATTGAGAGCCCACATACTAAACCCATTGGTTACCAGACTAGTTTTTATCGTATTGTGATGCCATGCTTTTAAAGTTAAACCATTTTTTAAACAAATTTCAGGGGAAATCAGGATTTAGTTAGATTTTGATTTTGGCTGTATTTTGGATTGTGGCTTTTTTTTTTTAATTTGTATGACACTGGTCACATGATCAGGTTACAATGTTCCTTATCATCTGGTATAGCTGCCCTCCAATGGCAGCTTAAGTTAAAGTATCAGCAGTTGATAATTTGTAAAATTAGAAAAAGGAGCATCCCAACCTGAGTAGCCAAGCTATTGTTACTCTTATCATATTCTTAATAAGCAATAAATTACCTTTAAATAAGCCCCTACCAACCTCTGTGGTTAAAGTAAATCTAAACCCAAGAACAAAATGTAATAAATTGCAGCATACCAGTTCTTAAATTTAGTGTTTGCATTCATTTTATTTTCAAACAGTACAGGATCAGCTATCCTACAGCTATAAAATACGGTAGTAGTATAGTGTTTATACTAAATCCTATTAAAGGAAAAACAACAATTAGGGTCTTTTTACACCTGACATCTGACTAAATTTAAGCTTGAGCTGCTGAGCTTAATTAACAGTTCTTTTGACAAAATTGGTAACATAAGATAAGTTTGGTAGAGAAGTGTACAGGAGCCCAGAGTTACTTGCAAATAATATATTAAATTAGTTCTTATTGAATTAATTATTAAAAATAAAAAGTATTAATATGAAATATATTTACCTGTTAAAAATGTGCACTTTTGTACTTGCAATCCCCCCAAAAAATCCTATTTGAATGAAAACATTTAGTAAAAATAAAATGTATTTTTAAATATATAATATACATAAGTGAACTGATAGGGGCCCAATTATAGGTTTGTAGCTGGTTTTCAATATTTAGATAACACTCTGCATAACCTGACAGATAGTACATGCCTGGATCAGGTTTACTGTCAATATTTGTTTTGATCAGCATGTATGCCTACATAAAGGAAATGTACACACAGTCATTTTGAATCTGTTTATCTATTGCTTCTGAATTTTGGAGCGCATTATGTAGCTGGCGAACATGAACTATCAGTATTTTATAAAAGAGACTGCTCTGAATGTTGTAGTCAATAGCTTCAAGGCTGACTTGGACAAGGTCTTAGCACAGAGGAGAACACAAAGTACTGACAGTTTGATTTGAACACAGTACCAGAGCTTCTAATCAATGTAGAATGAATATTAGCATTTTTGGAGGCTTAGACAACATATTTTTCTCAATTCAGTCAAAACTAGTAAGTACTCCAATTAGTTTTTGTCTGACAGCAGGGTCGCCTGGGAAATGCTGAATTAAATAACCGAACTTGATACTTTATATCAGGAAAATCTGAATTAAAAGCTTACTGCTGAGAGAAGCAATGGTGTGATATATTTTACAACTGACAGAGGGTATGTAACAACTTTTGTAAAAGAAAACTTTTCAGCAGAGAAAACAGAAAAGTCACCCGAACAGTTTTAAAAGAAAGACAAAAGAAACTATAGCCTCAGGAATACACTAGTAGAGGCTAGGGATACCATAACACATCTTTCCTAATAGCAAAAACAGAAAAGATAAAACTAAACAAGCATTCACTGGAATATGGATACTATATTAGCTTTGGGGTTTTTAAATTTAAATATTTTTAACAAGCATTAAATGAACTGTAAAACAAGCCCTCAATGACCTTTGTAGCTGCAGGCACTGTGGAACAATTCATAACGTGGAACAAAATTCTAGCAGAAGTGCTGACTTTCTTATCTCCCAGCAACTCAGCTGCCTCGTATCACCCCTCATAAGTTAAAGGCATTAAGGGCGCTGAATCATTGCTAATAGGGAGCCATAAAATTATCTGAGCCTCTGATAGAACTTTTTTAGGAGCAACAATTGTCATCAGAGCAGTAGCTAAGGGAAAATCTTCTGAAAGATATACTCCAAGGACAAACCCCTGGCATGAAAGTTTTATTTTCATTTTGAGAGAGAGATTTGTGATAGAAAGATACAGGAATTGAAAAAATGACCCACTTACGCTTCTCGGTTATATCCCAAAACCCAAAAAACATCTGACATTTGACTTCCATCATTCAGAATTCATTGACTATGGCATTTTACCTCCATTTGGCCCATGTTTGACCTGATTCAATTTTTGAATTTTCATAGACTTTTTTGAGATGCAAAACCTGCTTAAAGCTGACCTAAACCAAAATTAAAAAAAAAAAAAAGTGAAGGCTCTATCATTCTGTCTTGATCACTGTGGTGATCAAGACTGAATGGGAGTGCAGAAGCTCCCGGGATACCTACGTTATGCATCCCAGGAGGCTCTGTAGGAACATTTTTCTAAATTGAGGGGAAAGAGATGCCAATCTCACGCATGCACAGTGAGATCAGAACTCTTTTTTTTTTTTCCTTTTAGAGCAGGTCACATCACCCGATCTTACACCTGCACAGTGAAGACAAGATGTTGGGGAAAATGGTGGGGCCTGGTGCTTTCTCTGCACCGGGACAAAGAAACTCAATGTCAATGACGGCGGGGGACCTGATCGATGACTTCTCTGATTGAGATGATGATTGAGGGATCTGTGGAATTAAAAGTAAGTGTGATTTTTATTATTTTCAGTTTAGTTCTGCTTTAAAGCCAACAAAATCCCATTGACACTGGCCCTAATCCCCATAGCTTTATAATAGGTTCAGTTTAAGTGTGGAGGTTTCTGGATTCTGCCTTTTAACCCATTTGCCCTAGTTTGAGAATAGGATTATATTTCAATCTACTCCAGTGAAGCTTCATGGAAATTTCTGTTTAAATCAACACATCAGGTGTATAGTATATACTTTATTTTGTAGATGCTATCTAACATTTTTTTATTTATTGTAAACCTTTTAAACAGAATGTGATATATTCTTTCACATATGTAAAAAGCAAATTAAAAAGCGTCACTTTATTTAATTGAAGGGCAAACTTGTGGATTCCAACATTTGCACATTTGCAATTGTTTTATTTTGCCAATTGATTGTTCTCCTTGCCTGGAGAAGATTCATAAGGCTTGGACTTGCTCTATCCTACTTTCATCCATCACTTCCTTGGCTGTTTAAGTCCGGTAAAATTCCAAGGAGATCCTCCGCACATACAAGCAGACGGTGAACGCTTGTGCAGGTTTCTTTTTTGAATCAATTGTATTTCACCTTATTTGCCTTTATCTTTCTTTAGTAAGTTTATTTTTTGATAAAATTTTAAAACTCTGAAGACATTTTGATGATCTTTTAGATTAGATTTTGCACTGTTTATTGGTTTTATTTTTAAATCGTTCTTGGATTCTTTTCATCCTTGTTGATCATTCATGTTTACTTTATGAGGATACAAGGTTGATCAATGTTAACCTTGTCTGGGAGGGGAATTCTGGAATATTTAATGCTAGCTGCAGAACTATATTAAAGGGGCAGAGAAAAGGTTTCTTGCTGCCGACTGAGCCATGAATTATACCATCAGCCTGAAAATCAATAGAGCTTTGATTTTTATCACAAAATACTGTGAAAAGGACAACACTTGATCAAACAATCCCGACATTATTGACAATTCTAGCAATATTAATTAAAGAGAAACACTTTGCTGATTGACTGATAAAGCAACCAATAACAGTAAATTATTGCCATTGATTTTTGCATATATTTAAGTCCAGTAACTTATTTAAATCAATGTTGCTGCTATGTAACCAGGAGAAGTCTAATCTGAAGATAAGGCTGGAGAAAATAGACTAATCCTCAAATATAAAATACTTGGACAGAAATTCAAAATCACTTTGTAATCTCTTCCAAGTACAATGCAGGCTGACATCATTAAAATGAATTTACCATGGTGCAATAATAAATCAGTGAGTAAACTTCTTTAGTTATAAAATAAGGGAAAAACTATTAAAGTGCTTTATAAAGCATTGAATGCATTTATTAGCAGTAATGATGATGTGTAAAGTACTATAAACCCAGATCTTTGTGCTTTGGCACATAGATCTCTGGAAAAGGTTGTGGTGCCAGGAATTTGGTACATTGCTAATAGACCCCGGGGGTTTCATATTATGTAGTATAGATAAAGTATTGTTTCCATAATTACTATGATAGTAATTTTGCAATATAGTATATTCTGGTGTGTTACTATTTTTTCTGAGGTTTAAAAACTAATTCAGCTTAGGGACAGCAAAAGGAACCACAGAGCACAGACCAGCAAACACCTGCAGAGCTTTTATGTTACAATGGACCCTTAGAGTGATTATATGGCTACTTTAAATGTGGGCTCAGTGATAGATTTATGGTGTACTTTTTACAAGACGTTGGATGTAAATATGTCATTTAAGTGGACCTTTTATTACCTTTACAAGTCTGACATATTACAATATACAGCATGTCAGACAACAATAAAAACAATAAGATGATAATAATAACACCAGTATTACCATAAAATGAAGCTTTATTCTGAGCAACTTCTGCTCTTCCTCTTCTGCTGCATCTCTTTGTAGTTCTGGTCATTGGCTTCCATTTCACCTTGGAATCAAATTCAAGCTCCTGTGTTTTGCTTTCAAATCTCTCCACAGTCCCACTTACCTTTCCGATGTGGCCACTCTCTTCCCTCCTCCAATGACATACTTATGACTTTTTCACTCATAACCTCATCACACGCATGGCTCCAAGACTTTTCTGGAGCTGCCATGACTCTCTGGAATGGTCTTCCTCATTCTATTTAGCTCCAACGTTTTGCTCATTTAAAACAGCCCTTAAACCCATTTTTTCAAACTTGCCTACCCATCTTTTTCTGTCTCTTACAACCTTCACTACTTCCCACCATTACATATCTCCCCTCCTATTGTGTGTTACTCCCCTCCTCCTAGATTGTAAGCTCTTCGGGCAGGGTCCTCTCTCCTGTGTTACTGTCTGTATCTGTCATTTGCAATCCCTATTTAATGTACAGAGCTGAGTAATATGTTGGTGCTATATAAATCCTGTTTATTAATAATAATAATAATAATAATACCATTTTGTAGGCTGAAATAATGGGCCTGATTTTTACAAAATCTATTCCATGTTTTCTGTATTACTCAGGTTCTCCCATGGTAAGTCTATAGGCCTAAAGACACAAAATTGGATGATGTATAAATTGGTGGGGTAGCAAGCCTTCCGAGCCTGGTTTATCAAAGTAAACTAGGAGCATGGCAGCTGTAGGAATGGAAAAGTAAAGTAAGTTTTACTCCTGTTCCTGTTCCTGTTCTATCTCATCAATTAATCCTTGTTAGAAACATTAGTTAAGCTTTAACTTTAATTAAGATTTAACTAATTTATGTTATACCTTTTAGGAATACTGATGCAGTAATAACTATATATTCCTCCTTTTGTGTAATGATTTATTGATTAAAATGATGAAACACAGCCATCTAAAAATGTTCCTTTATTTTTCTTTCTTAAAGCATGTGTTAGGCAATAAATGTAAGCTTAGGGGAAAAACACAGTTTAATAAAATGTATTTTAATTTCAAACTTTTCTATTTGACAGTCTACAAAATTACTGAGTCAAAAATTATAGTTATTGGAATTCTGTCAAGGTTCACGGACATTCAATTTTATGAAAGTTGTGAAGTAACAGATATACCTAGAAATGTGAAAAGATTTCATGTAACATAATCATCATTCTGTAATATTGAGAATGATATATTTTACAGCACAAATCACAAGCTATTTAAATAGCGAATTTGAGAATTGTCCATCAGTTCTTCATAGAAATACTGCATGACCTTTATTTTAACATAGAAATTTAGTAAGTGTCAATACATTCCTCTATGTACAAAGCATGGTTTTCTTAAAAGTTTAAGACCCTTACGGGAACTTAACTCAAAAAGTAAAGGTTTGCTATTTTATAGTAACTCATTAAAAAATGATGTTTGTGCCTGTTCAGTTCCCTAAAAAAATCTACATTCTTTTCTTTTCAGTGCATTGCCTCATGTGCTATAAACCTCATCGCTATATTTCTGTAGTGTATGTTCTGAATAAGGACCCAACTATATGCATAATAGAGCTTGTAAGGTACTAGGCTTTTAGGGTACTAGCGCATTCTTGGCATCCCATGTGGCTGCCAGGACTGAATGAACTCCTGACCAAGAGTTAGGTTAGTTAGGAGTGAGAACAAGTGAGTGCAATTAAAAAAAATGCAACCAGGTGGGTAAGGTTATTTTATTACAGAAGGGACATCAGGCCTGATTTATTAAAGCTCTCCAAGGCTGGAGAGGATACACTTTCATCGGTGAAGCTGGGTGATCCAGCAAACCTGAAATGGATTTTGTCCAGGATTGAAAACATTTGCTAACAAATAGCTAATGATATTTAGGAAATCCATTCCAGGTTTCCTGGATCACCGAGCTTCAGTGAAGAAACTGTATCCTCTACAGCCTTTAGGAAGAGAGCTTTATTAAATCATGGCCATCAACTTTATCCTCTGCAATAAAGGACCTGTGTGATCACATTTTTTATTTTTTTGGGTTTAGTTTCCCTATAAATAGAAAAAATGTATAAAAACATTACTATACAAACATTACTTAAAATTAACACTATTGGAGTTTTTCACAGCTGTAGTCACTGTAAGTAGGTGGTGAGCAATTTTAGACCTTAGTCTGGTAAAAAAAAAAAAAAAAAACACAATTCTCAGATCAGGGCTATGTAGATGGGTGCAAAACTACAGCCAAGCACAGTTATACCATAGGTGTTGGAATTTGTAAAATTCAGTTCCCCAAGGTAATACTTTATACTCATTAGCATTTGTAAGAAAATTGCTATGTTTGATTATGGATTTAGTTGGGCATTGAATAAAAAATTTGTTTTCACCATCGCTGATTTTCGGCAGTGTTCATCGTTGATTTTCGGCGGTGTTGATCCTCTGCAGCCTCTTTGCATTTTTTAATACAGGTAAAACCTGCAACAATGCAAATTTAAATTTAATATCAATTGCATTGTATCACTTACTAAAGTATGCACTTTCAATGTTTTTGCTTGCGTGTAAGAAAATAATTGTATCTTAGTTTTTACTATCTTTTCCTGCCTAGTGGTGGTTGGATAGTTCTGATAGTCAATTACAACTCAGATCAAATCAATTCCAACTTTTAATTGGAACTCAAAATTTGAGCAGTCCAAGTTCTGATCTGACATTATCATACCTGTTATTGAAGGGTATAGTAGGCTGCCAGCTGATGGCCTTTGGATAATTAGTAAACAGTATCAGTGAATTTAGATTACCTAATCAAGATGGGGTTATAAGAAACCAGTTTACCAAGTAGGATTTGGTTACTCTCTACAAGGAGGTAAAGTCTTTTCAACGCAGGCAATTTTTCCTCTCTCTTTCTGTGAGGTCCTATCAAAGCATTTTCCAAAGGCAGGTAAATAACTTTTTATGGTACAATTTGCATTGCAAACTATTTTGAAGAAATGTTTAAGGTGGATTAGGACTAGGGTATACTTTTATTAGTAAATGGATGCTGGTATAAGAAAGACACTTAGGTATATTTAGGTGTATTGCAAGATTTAATAATATTTGGGAATGTTTAAATATAAATACCTATGTTTGTTGGTGAGATAAATAATTAGATTGGAAGGCATATTCCTAATTATAGACTGTTTTTTCACTCCTCCTTTTGACACTCCTCCATATGTATTATTAACTTTGGAGGCTATTATATATTGCATGTACATTGGTACCCATCTATTAGCTGATATGTAAGAGAGATGAAATTGAGTGAGATGTGTTATTGTTGAATTAACTATAGTGACTGTGTTGCTAAATCACTTTATCACTCTAATAGTGTTTCTAGGACTGGTACCAACTTGCCTGTCTTTTGAAAATTACAATACCTTTGTGCTGAGTCCAATTATACCAACTGTCCGATATGCTTTTATAGCTTTGTGGATCTACTTTACCTAAGGTTGAAGTAAAAAAATCCCTGGCTATGATACATTGATTTTCCGATCAAAAAGTATGTTGCTTAATTTTATTTGTTTGTTTGTAATATGGATTCTACATATAATGTTCAATTTATTGATTATACATATATTTTTGTTACAGTACTTGGTTCTGTTCCCCATTCTTAAACTCCTGAGGAAGTGGAAACATGTCCATGAAACGTGTAGAGTAAATTTAGACAATGGTGTTCATGGGTGGAAATATTTGAACCAATAAAAATTCATTTGGAGCAAATAATTTTAACAGAATGAAAATAAAATTATTATATAAATTGCATTCTAACACTTATAAAAGTATGTACTTTCACTTTCACAGAAAATCGCATTTTAAATTTCACTATCTATTCCTGACTAGTGGTGGTCAGATATTTCTGATCGAAGTCAGTCCTGATCTTGTCTTGGAACTCAAAATTTGAACACTCTGATCTGACATTAATATACCTGTCACTGAAGGGTATGGTAGGCTGCCAGAGGATGACCACTATAATCTTCCAGCAGCTGGATTGCCTGAGCCCTACTATACCTTTCATTTGTAGTATTAGTAAAGTTCAATAAAAGGTACCAAATCTGACCTTCTGAATCCTTTTTAATGACTGATCTGACCAGAGATATAAATAACACTACCCCCATCCCAGCTCAACAGCAGAGTATTCCTGAATATTTCACTTTCCTCATCCTGGCGGACCTTTTCTTGATGACCTTCTTTCCAGGAATCCACTTCCTGTTAAAGATGAGAAAGGAGGGCTTATTCTTAAAGCAGTGAAGAGCAATGATATCTCATAACTCATAAATTCCATGAATCACCTGTTAGCTTACCTGACTCCAGGAAATGTAAATGTTACTGGTAAGGCTGTAAAGGTTTTCTTTTATCCAGGTCTTATACAGTATTTATTTAACAAATTTGTGGATTTTAAAGGCACCTAATCTACATAATACAAATATATAAACATCAATTGATCATTAATGCATAATTTACTAAACATTTAAAACAAGGAAAAGATTGTGTAGACAAAAGATTGGAGTATATATGTCACACTTACTTCTTCCTCACTAAAGTGCAGTTCTGACTCTGAGTGTGCCTCTGTTTCCAAGCTTTATCAATTCTGTCCAATCCGCTGGCCAATCAGAAAATAGTCTCTTAACCATCCCTGGCTATTTAACTAGCTCAGACACAGCACTTAGTGTTCGTGCAACGTGTCTCTACTAGTGCTGAGCCCCTAGTTCCGTTGAGCTAGTTCCTGTACACCTGTTGGCTAATTCATTGCTTCCTCTATACAGCTCCTGTAGTAACCCCTTGTTGTCCAGTCTGTTGGTTCCCACCCAACTTCCCTGTGCTGTTCCAGAGTTCCTGTCTGTCTGTGGATATTCATGTGTCACCTGTGCCTCCTGTTGCTTCCAGTGTCTCCTGTGTTCCCTGTGTCAGTTGTGTCTGTCTCCTGGATCCCTGGTATTTGACTCCTGGCTTGTGACTTGACCTCTCTTGCTTGCTGCCTGCCTTGACCGTGGCCTTCCTAGACTATTCTTCAGCTCTGTGATTTGGTACCGTGTTTCATCCTGCCCACCCTGCAACCTGGCAGTAACCAGCAGCGCAACATCCTCACCATCAGAGGCTCTGGAGAAGACCTAATTACTGCTTAGACTCTGCACCTTGGCCCTTCCCATGGCTCACACCACTCCCATAGAAGCTGTTGCACCCCCTAGTGGCATTTCTCAGCAAGCGCAACAATATCATTTTGTTATTAACTGTTTTGATTTAGATATTCTAAAAATTTTCTCATTTTCTTTTCTCGACGCGTTTCACAACAAATATTGCCTTCTCAAGAGGCATGGGACACCGAAAAACCAACCACTAAAACACATCTAATGAAAACAAAAAGTATTATTTTTGTTGCATGAGATGGAGGCATTCATCACTATATGTCTTCCATGATTTTGCATAGATTTAATGTAATACATTTATTAGCTTTGAATACAGGTAAAAGCTTTACCCCCTTTTTCAACCAGGGTTTTCTGAAGCCCGTTATTCCATCAAATGCTTCTAGGGGTTCCTTGTGCAATTTCTTTATGTCACATATGTTACCACTGACAGAACTAGTTATAACTTGAAAATATCAGGATGTAAGGGCAGGAGGGGGAACTCCCACCACCAACAATACATCCTTTTTTGGAAATGATACATTGACGATATTATCATCTGGACAGGCCCTCAACCCACACTTATAGAGTTCTTCAACTCTATTCAATCTAATAACTATACCTTAAAATTCACAATGGAACACAGCAATACCCAACTACCATTCTTGGAACTTTTCATTAGGATAGATGAAAATAATATGGTCACCACCACTTTGTTCCGCAAACAAATAGCGGGTAACACTATACTTCACGCCAAAAGTGCTCACCCCAAAGCTCTGCTTCAAAGCATACCTTACAGTCAATACCTGAGATTAAAAAGGAACTGTACAAAAGAACATGATTTTCAGATAGAAGCCAAATACCTTAAAAAGAGACTTTTAAAATGTGGCTATCTGATGACTACCCTCAAGAGAGCTTATCAAAGAGCATGTAACCAAGTGAGACATAATCTTCTCTTTAAAGCTACTGATAGGAAAACTACTACTGTACCCCCATCTAGAATAATCACAAGATTCAACCGTAACCATGAATTCATCTACAACACCTTGAATCAACATTGGCATATCCTTTACTCAGATCCAACCATACGTAAATTAATTGGTAAGAAACCGCAAATTACATATCGCCGATCCAAATCATTGGTTTCGAGTCATTTCTATCAACCCCCACCTCTAAGTCCTACTAAAAGCATCCCAGGTACCTTTAAATGTGGTCACTGTAAACAATGTAATTGGATTAGAGACACAAATACCAAGACCTTGTCACCATATAGATTGCAACACTTCTGGTGTACTCTATTTGATAAACTGTATATGTGGAGCATTCTACATAGGGAAAACAAAACGTCCTTTAAAAAAGCGAATTTATGAACATGTACACTCCATCGAAGTTGGTAAAATCATTACGCCAATATGTCACCATGTTGGCTCCACTTCGACGTCCGAGTGATCCAATTCTTTGGACTGGACCATATTCCTAATAACCCCTGTGGAGGGGATATAGATAAAAAATTGCTCCAAATAGAATTCAAATGGATCACTAATCTTCAAGCAACTAAACCCCCAGGTCTTAATTAAACTCTGAGCTACAAACCATTTTTATAATCTTACCTATCAACATCATTCATATGAATCCTCTATTTCTCCCATGTCCAAAGTATCCCACACCCCGTATCCACCTTCAACCCAGCATAGTACCCTCTTATATATATTTTTGATATATATTTAGGTCCATTTTGGACTTTCAGTTAGCCTTATATTCCTCTATATATTATTATATATACTCCAAATTGCACCACACTGTAAAATATCAAACCCGCAGTGTTCTAACACTCAAAATAACACTCAAGTTACCCTTCACCACGTCTCTGGTGGTGTTTGGCTGATGTGAATGCTTTATCCTCTACAACTACTAATCGCTGGTAAGCAATCTGTTTAGTTTTCAACCTTACCTATACCAATTTTACTTTATTTTTCCCCTATTCGCTTTTCAGTCTGAATATCCAATTACTGTAAGCCTTTTATCTCACCTCATAGGCATCTTACCCTCATGTGTACAACTACTACCTGCAATGTCATGATTGTAAAATCATACGTCTGTCTACACTTTGTAAAATCATACGTCTGTCTACACTTTTTACAACCACCAATAGCTGGTAAGCAATCTATTTTGATGTTATATTTACCACTACCACTTTTTACCCCTACTCCTTTATTATGAATACCCAATTACTATAAGTCTCTTTATTTCACCCTATAGGCATTCAACCCTCATAGATATAACTGTCACCTGCAATGCGGTGATTGCTATATCATAATAACGGACAAACATTTACATTCATCCTTTAAACCTAACTGGAACTATCTATCAATCGGCAAATCTGCTACTCAACCCCAAATGGTAAGCTATCTTGTCCCCCTTTCTTCATTTACCTTTACCACTATTAAGTATTGACCCCTGACATTATCATTCATATCTTATAGGTTGAGTATCCATATATCTAAAAAATCTCAACAGTATCATCCTCTAGCAACTATCTTTCAAGGTGTCCACATATTGGGAACATCTAACTTGATACATCTTAAGAACCTCAAACAAAAACCCCCATCCTTACTTCTCTGTCAGGTATATATACATACTTATCCTTTGAACATCTCAATTATTCCTTTATGATATACTAGCTATATTATACTGAAGCATATATTGTCAATTACAATGTTACAGCTCACCAGCATCACCATTGGGAACCATCTGTTTTAAGCACTGAATCTCTACCCGAGGTTTCCTTTAATTGTATTATCTAAACACTTGTCCATATGTTTTTAGGTACTCAGTTCTTTACCTTACTATTATCTGACTAAAAATAAAAACATACACACATCCTCCATATGTGAATATAAAATAGTGATATGCAATATAACCATCATTGCCTGTATTTACTGCCGATATCTTTAATGTCATTAATTTGTAATTCTTCTGTATATATACACCACCAATCGTATAAAGTCATATACCCCTGAGGAAGCCCCTTGTGCGTGAAACGCGTCGGGGACTTATACGGCAAATACCGTCATATCATTACTACCTTTTCAATTTAATATTGTTTTCAATTTTCAGTGTTAGCATCACCCTGTCTAGTGAACTTTCCTACTTCTGTGATTTCTAACAGACCCAGGCAAGACAAACACAAACAGTTGTAAACGCTTTATTTTTGATGATTATTTATATGTATGAATTTGCTATGTATGAATGTAATACATATTAATACATTACACTTTGACCTCTTTCTTTGCTTCCTCTTGGCGTTTTCTTGCAAAGAACTAGTTATAAGTAAGGGTAAAGGGGGCATTCTTTCTGCTGATCCCCAATATAAGGAGGATTCTTCCCACAGACCACCAGCATAATAGAGTATCATACTGGCCACCAATGAAAAGGTACATGACAATTATCACTAGTTTTGTTTCTTATCTGGTTTTTATAATTTTTATAATATTAATTGATATATATATAGAGTGAGTTTTTAATATGCAAAGTATACTACTATTGTTATTCTTTTGAAGATCTTTTTGTTAATGCTAATACCATGAACTGTAGATATAGTAACTTTTAGAATGGATTCCCTGAGGCCTAGAGGCTAAAAAGGTAAAAAGGCTGCTCTGGAACCTCTGGAACACCAAATGAACATAGAACTCAAATACACTAATAGCTAAATACCAACACACTCCCACTGGTTAAAAAGACCCTAGAGGCCTTGAAGGATCATTAGCAAGGAAGAGATGGTTTGTCTGTCTTTTTGTGTGTTGTTGGTCAGTTTAGGTATGCTGTAAAGTGGTGCTTTATGTTAAAAATCACAATTATGCAGTTTTCATCATTGGACACTGATATGAGAATGACGCAGGTCCATCACTGCTATAGGTATTGGCTCTGAAATCATTAGAATTTTAATTATTACTAAGATTTAATTTAATAAGCAAAATGTCAATGTGGTTGATTGATGCTGGTCTAGACAATACAATCAATTGTAACTCAATTTAACAGTATCTTTCTTCTAGATGTTATTTGTGTATTTAAATGAGTTTAAATTAGTTCTGGGAGATTAGGGATAAGAAAATCCATTAGCCTAAAGCTATTATAAAATCTAACAATGTTGGAAGTTTTTTTTTGTAGAGCTAAATATACTTCAGTCAAAAAATTGCCATAACAGCTACTACCTGTCTGTAAATTCTCTTTTCTGTATAGTCAGCCCTGTTACACCTATTATAGTCCCCAACTAATATGATTGTTGTTTTTTTAAGCCTGGTGTGCATAAACAATTCTACTGTTAATTTCGTGTTTGACTGGCTGATACAAGTAAGTTTCTGATTGGAAATCAACCTGTGATTTGATTTTATCATTTACACTCAACATTATGTGTATATTTGATATGATTATGACCAACACATCTGATTACCATGTATGATCAGGACAAAAATAATTGGTGGTTTACAAATCCTCAGCTATTATTTTTGCTTCAGTTCACTTCAGATTTGATCATTTTGTTGGTTGCATAGCAGCCATCTAGATCCCTAAATACCAAATAAAATGTGAAGTTTTAGCTGCTTTAATTTATAAATCTAATATTGATTATATGTAGAAGTCAGAGACTCGGGGCCTGATTTATCATAGCTCTCCAAAACTGGAGAAGACAGACTATCATGGGAAAACCTGGGAAAACCAGTAAGCCTGGAATAGATCTGGTGCAGGAAAATATTTGCCAACTAATAGCAAATCTGCAAAATAAGAAAACCATTCCAGGTTTGCTGAATTACTTGGGTTTTCACATGATAGTCTACCTTCTTCAGCTTTGGAAAGCTTTAATAATCAGACGCCATTACAGTGGCACTTCACAAAGTGTAGTCATCAGTACAGTTGTGTGGATTTGAGCTGACTGTAAAATTGGCCCAGACATAAAATATTTGGTTTATTTTTGAATTGCATCCACTTTGTTTGCACTAACTTTGGTAAGTGGACAGCACTGGTAGGTGCCCTGACACCACTAGTCAATGAGAATAATCACCTTTGTATGAGTGGCTGGTGGTGTCAAAGGTGATTATGTTCCTTCACTTCCCAATTTTCCCATCAAAACTTCCTAAATCATATTTGCTTGTATTCACTTTAGAGGCACGTTTTTCACTTTCTAACAGGCTTGGGTTTTTCTTGGATAAACATGGGCAGCTAGGATATGCCCCATCCTATCCATGAAAGGATTGGAATCTCTCTTACCAAGGAAGGAAGGGGACAAAAAGTCTGTAGCCCCTCCCCTACTGGTTAAAACCAGGAGGGCAAACAGAAAACAGTTGAATTGACAAACTAAACATTATAAATAGACCCCTAATGGCAATACATTTTTAGAGTTTAGATACACTTTACCATACTCATCGTTTAACTCTATTTTTCTTTAATAGATGTAATGACCTACCATCAAGCAACAGCCATATATTGCCAGAACCAAACTGGCTACAAGAAAAGTCTAAAATTACAAGATAAACACAATAATTACAATGGTTGAGTTTTTAGGTTTTAAAATAGCTGAGCATAAACAAGATGCTAATGACATGCGTTTTAGATGCAGTGAGGAGATAATAATTGCTCTTTTGAACAATGTACATTTTTTTAAAATCTTCAGGCTGTTCCAGATCGTACAGCTTTCACATGTCAAGTCTGCTTTATATTTGTTTTAATGATGAATAAACGCTATGGAAGATAACCTTGTTCAAATTACAGATTATTTAAATGACAAAGGAGCAGACAGTTCAAAAATACTTGATTGACTCACACAGACAAAAAACCAAAAAGGAAAATTCTAACCTAAAATTGACAAGTACGAGATCATGGAGTGCAGATAATTTGTCTCTTGCCAGTTAGGAATGAATTTGAAAAGATGTCAAATTCAATAAGAATAATTGATACCCAGTGCATATTGTAAGGTTGTTAAAGGTCACACAAGAGTATAGACACCATATACAATTATGAAAATGGCTGGAGATAGTAGATGGCAGGTGGACAATGATCCAACTACTGAACAATATTTCTTAATTGGGACAGACACTTTGATTTACCAAAGGGGTGGAAACTGTTCACCTAGCAAAATTAATGTTCCCTCATTTATTTAATTAGGGTGAAACCGTGTTCATTCTAATAGGGTTGGATGTTATTTTCTTTACATAAATGTATCTTTAAAGTGAATACATATACTAAGTTCATTAAACATTCACTTTACTAAATGCGTCTACTCTTTTGGTGAATCTATCCTCCATGAGTCAATTTATTGGAGGGACTAGGAATGTTCTCTAGTCCCTCCAAAGCCCAATTTAAAAGATTTAATATTCTATATACATCACATGTGCATCAAACCAAAAGATGTGCAAGTCTTACAGTTATCTGGTAGTAGTCAGATTCACAGTGCAATCAGGTGAATCCTAATGCACTAAAACATACATGCCTGTTTGCTATCTTCTGTAAAAATGGTAAAATGCATCCCAGTATTCACAGGGGCTGACACGACAGAAGATGATAGGAGTACATCCAAGTCCAGCCAATTAGGATGTCTAAAGTGCAGGAAATCAGGAAAAGAAGAAGATGATGGCACCCACAACAGAACGAGGACAGATGAGTGTATTTTAAAAAATTGGCATGAGGCATGTACGTTTATTTAATTACATAAGGAGCATGTCCATTCTGCAATAAAGGACATGTTTGGCTATAATTCTTTAGTTTTTGCCTCCTAGTCCTGCTTTAAAATAGGGTAAAAGGGAGGCTATACATATGAGTACCACAAGGCTAGTAGTCAAATAACTCCACACGTGCAAATACACTCTTCTTCCCCTATGGAGTCTGTGATAGCTTCTAGACATTTTAATCCACACCTAATCTTTCTAATGTATGGTAGATCAAGCAAGAGTTTTATGTCTATGGGTGCCTTTAAGCATCAGACTCTTCAAAACTTTTCATTCAGGTTTCAGGGGACTGAATCAACCTGAATCACTCTAAATCAAACATACTTTCTTCTGAGAACACCAAAACAATTTCCTCGTCAGTGTTTTCAATTTTTTTTTCCTTCTCAACTGAATAAGTATCTTTGCTTCTACAATTGATTTTCAGCCCTAAAAATGGTTAGTTGTTAGTTAGTTAGTTAGTTAGTTATTACATTACATAATTACAACCCCTGGAAGATATATATTATTGTAAAAAAAAGGCCCAAGGAGGAAGAAAGAAGGGCTTTTCTGGCAATTAATATATGTTTACTACATTGATAAATTCAGAAGAAACACTAAACTAGACAAAGCTCACCTGTCACATTCATAGGTAAATAGATAACCTAGGAACAGTATAGTAAGAGTTCCTAGGAACACAATAAAATGGTTTCAATATCCAACGTGTTTCGCCATGTTGCCTTCTTCAGTGGAAAAAAGGACAGGTAAGGAAAGTTATATTCACAGATAAATATAGATAATGGGGGTTATGGAGTATCATACTGTGTTCCTTATACTCTGAGGGGCAAGATTCATGACTGACAAAGGCAGGTAAAAGTTCAATCCAATCCAAAGTTGGCAAATAACAGACAGGCAGGTAAGGGTTTAATCCAATTCAAAAGTTGCCAATAGCCAAATATGCTTCTACTACAATCTCTACATGAAGCTTTAGCAGAGAATTGCCATGTAATCGTGACAGGTGAACTTGAAAACTCAAGAGCATAGATTTCACCACACATCTCACAAGAACTATGGAAACCTACTGTATTTAATAAGTAAATGCTGTGATATCAGTTTTAGTTGGAATGGTCCTTTAGGATTGCAGTTAGTTTTTTCCTTGTGGACACTGAAATGATTGTTAGTATACTTTTCATTTTTCTATATGGAGTACATAAATCTGTCTAATCAACAAATCTCAGAGTGAAATAAACTGTCTTATTTGAAGTGGCTGTTGAGTTGAGCATTCCATTAGTTTGGCCTATACAGCTGCAGGTTGAATGTTTCCTTTGTATGCCCTGATACGTACAATATTTCGGCACATCCAACAGCTGAGAAGAAGAGCAAGTAACATATTACCTCTTTTTGCACTTGCACTAACATTCTGTGAAGATACAATGGGATTATGTTGTCTTCATCAGTCAGGATTTCTTTGTAAAACAGATATTTATTGCAATACATGGAGCCCTGTAACATTGCAGCATTTAACATCTATTTTCAGGAAATAGAAAAACCATGGAAGGCAATAAAAATGATTTTTTTCTATTTCCTTCCTGACATTCAAGGCCATCAGATAATCCCTGGTACAACATAATACTATATGTAGCTATTTGTAATTTTTACTATTTCTACTGCTTTTTCTGGAACTAGCTCCTATGAAAGAACACTTCATATTTTACAGCTTTAATAAGCTTTCATAAATCAGGCCTTTTGAGAGAAGAGGGTTGGAGGAGGGCACTGTAGAGAAACCCGATTTCCTAAAAATAAATACATTTGCCAGTTTGTTCACCCATTGTGGTTTGGGTGGTTTGGTCATTTTACTGACTGCTTTAATGAGCTACATTAAACTGCAGTTGGCTCTTTTAATTCTATTTACTTGGTCGATCTGTACAAATAAATATTATTTTTCTCTCTAATTGCATGCATTATAGAAAGTTTATAAATGCTTAACTGTGCAATATAGTCATAGAGATAATTAAATGAAACCTTTTGACATCAGCTATACTTGTTTATTCTTAATAAAAATCCATAGGAAGTGGAAAATCGATTAGTATATGCTGATGTTTCTTGAAGGGGTTGAACGGATCAAATATTATGCAGTGGGTGAAAAAATGATCCGGTGCTGAGTTCATAAACCTTGGAGGGTTTCTGTTCTAGGAGAGGTTGTATTTCATATTTATGCTTGATAAAGGAAGGATGATACTGTTAAAATTAGGAAGAAATGGACCATTAGGTCTTGGGCGTTGGGGTAATAAACACTGGTACTGGCATTACTTTTCCATACTTGACACCTGCACATAATAAATTCATATTTAAGTTTACTTCTTGACATTTCATATACTTATTATTAAAGAAATTGACAGAAAGAAAATGGAATTTAATTTTTACCTTTGTTCTAGTCTGATGTGAAGATTGCATATTAAAAATAATAATATAAATGGTTGAATAGTTTAGAAGTGAGGAGTGATAAACAATGGAGTTGTATTTCAAACAATGCTATCACCTTGAAAGGAACAGAAATAAGGAACATATTTGAATGTTGGATTTCTACATGACGACTGCCTCATTGGAAAAGTTTCATCTCAGTGTTCTTCCTTTCAGTCTGGGTTGTGCCTCCTCTTATTCACCTTCCACTGAGAACACACTTCATGGGATTGATTTACTAAAGGGGATTAGGCTTTAATTCAGGAAAGTGAATTATCATTTTGCAAGGAATAATAACTGGAATAACCACTTAGCTTAGTGAATGTTGTGAAAAATCACTTAGCCAAGAACACCAAATCACATGCAAAGATATTTAAAACAATAGGATTACAACTTGTACATGACTGGACAGTTGAATTCATCACAGCGGAGTTCACTCTTCAGTTAACTTATTAAAAAAAAGCCAGTTCAATTATTAAGCTAGGTGAACTGAAAAGTGATAATTCACTTTGCTAAGTTAGCACCAGACTAAATTAATTTAGCAAATCAACCCCCATTTGTACAGTGACAGGAGGACTGACTGATCTTTAAATGGTACACTGGAATAGGGGGAGGAATTGTAACTAGAGGAATTAGGAAGTGGGTAGAGAGCCCAGAAATGTTAGGCTACATACACATGTGCAATAATTGTCGTTAGAAAATGAACAATTAACAACCGATCAATGATTATTCTCGATTATTTTGAACAATCATGTTGTGCACAATTTTGTGCATGCTGATACGATACGATCTCGCAAACATAATCCACCAATAATGTACACACACTAGATACGATCGTTTGAATGATGCAGGAAGTGGCATGTACAGGAGAATGTATATCACAGAACAATCCACGATCACTCAACGACCGTAGACACAAAATAGATAGCATACTATCGTCACCCAATCTGATCCACCGGGACGGTCGTTTGTTTCCAGCGAAATTCCTCGTTCATCAGCGTTGTTGGCCAGTCGTTGTGTACTTTTTTGTTAACAATTATTGGACGATCGGTCGTTAGTCATTCGTTTCCAACGATAATTATTGCACATGTGTACGTAGCCTTAGGCTTGGCCTTTCCCCATTTCATAACGTTAACAATAGTTAGTGTCACAGATCCCTGCAGGACCAGGGGATCTGTGTCCCCTTCATTGTCACCCACCTTGAACTCCCCTGCTGCCTGCAACTCCGCTCGTGGATCACCTCCTCGGCTCACTTCCTGGTCCAGGTCATGTGACTCCCAGTCAGAAAAATATTGCGCGTGTGTTTGTAGCCTTAGGCTTAGCCTTTCCCCATTTCATAACGTTAACAATAGTTAGTGGTCCAGATCATGTGACTCCCAGTCAGCTGCTCCCTTACCTCAGGGAACTACAGTGTTCCACAGACATGCTCCCCCTGCTGCTGGAGATGTGAACACCACTTCTCGCCTCCAGCACTCCCTCTGGTGGTAGGGTAGGATGCCAGCAGGTCATGTGGCTCCCATCCATTACCTGACCTTCCCTATAAAAGGAAGTCACTGGCAACAGAAAGTTGCCTAAACAAGGAGTTTCTCTTCCAGTTCCTGCTATTCCTTACTAAGTGTCCAATGACCTCATCAGAGCTAAGTCTCAAGGCAACTTTTCCCTGCTCCTTCTCCTTGATCTTTCCTCTGCTTTTGACACTGTTGTACTGGCTCCGGCTTTGACCCTTGACTACTCCTGCTTGCCGCCTGCCCTGATCTCTGGCTTGTTTGACCACAATTTTGTCTCACGTTCCTGCACCTCGCCTGATTGCTGTCTGTTAGCAGTCACCTGCCCTGCGTGCACAGGGTCCGCAACCTGGCATTTGCCCGCAGCTTAAAATCCTCACCTCTGGTAAAGACCGGGCAGCTGCTTAGACTCTGTGCCCGGCACACATCTAACACGGAGGGTCCACCATCCTGCCCTTCGGCACCGTGACAGTTGGGTATGCAGTGGCAGAGTTGCCACTGAAGTGAGAGGTGAAATGTTTGGGGTTTGGGAGGCAGGGAAGCTTACAGTGAGATATCCAGTGGTAGGGATGCTAAGTTTCAGATTGGGTTGCATTGACAGGGGTAAAAAAGCCTAACAATCAACCTTTCTTAGTTTGACTTTTCCCCCCATTCTTCTTTAGATGGATGTGGTCTGGGCTTTTAAATACACTTCAATGCATCCTCCCGTATCAGTACCATCATTTGTTTCCCGGGAATATCTTCCTGGTTTTTCAGATCAACAACTGCAAATTTTTATAACACACTGCAGTAGCCATCGTATGTCCTTTCTGAGCTTTCTTTCTCATTTAGCTGTAACTCATAGCTTAGCTTGCCCCATAACCTGTTAGAAAGCTGTTGCAGATATGAATCTTGTTGATCAAGATAATGGCTTACAACTTATAATTATATTCCACAGATATATGTTTCCTTATTAATCATTAAAGAATTAAAAAAAATCTTACTATGGCTTTAGTTGAGGTTATACTATTATTATTTTTATCATTATTATTATCATTGCACAGTATTTATATAGCGCTAACATATTACACAGTGCTTTACAAAGTCCAGAGTCATGTTACTAACTGTCCCTACTATTTCCACCTTGTAGATCACCTTTCTTACAGTGAAGTCCTCTGGTTTTCTTCCATGGTAAGGTGCTCTCAATTGCCATTTACAAGCTCTCAAATCTGCACCATAATGCTTAATTACTCTTAAAATTAGATCTTTGATTTCCAGGCTGAAGGCTTATATAATATATTTTATTTTTTATAGTTTAATTCCATTTTGTAACTTTTATGTTCTTGAGTTGTTGGACTCCATCAGTGGTCTCATATACTTTAATGATGGTTTTCACGTAGTTACTTTAAACACTAAAAGGTGTTTAATAATTATTGCATCTCAAACACATAGCTTTACAGACTCTAAATATTTGTTGTATATATTATTCAATTTACAGTCTACTAAACACAACAAGAAGACATGTTTTTTCAGTTTTAATAAAAATATGTGAATGCACACAAGAATTCAATTAACATTTGGATGCAATATTTTATGTAAATGCCAATATTTGTGCATGCACAAGAAGACAGCTTAAAAAATGATCCAAGGAAATCTTACCTCTGGCGTCTTGGAAAAATAAAGAAATCCACCTCATGATTTAGCCTAGCGGTCCCCAACCGGTTGTCCGTGAGAACATTTTGGTGGTCGTGGCTCTGGCCGGTGCACCAGCCAGCGGGGTCAGAAAGAGGACCCTGGCTGGGAGGGTGCACCGGCTAGAGACACGGACCCTGTCTCCCCTATGGATCGCGGTGGGCAGGTTGTCTCTCTGGATCTGGCTCAGACATTCGATAGGAGAGTAGGCAGGTTGTGTCCAGAGAGGTGGGTTCTGGCATTATGATGTCACTCTGGGGAAGTTTCTTACCTTTTGAGTGACACAGGGCTCTCCATGCATCGCGGTCCAGAGTGTGTGGAATTAGTGTTCCGTGACGTCCAAAAGGTTGGCGACCACTGATTTAGCCTACACAAACCCAGTTATACCAAGTTAAAAAATAACAAAAACACTACACTTCAGTGAGACGAACCTTTATCTACACTTACAGACAATTACCTAAGTGTCCAGGAGATATTGTTAGATAGATATTGTATATAACAGTAAGAAACGGGTAATGTCTGTTGTGCAGCTAAGCTGAGGAGCAAGCCTTTGAGAGCACTTTGCTTCTTGAAGCTCTTTGCAGACAAAGAATAGGATGTCCCTGAGCAGCTCAACAGATTGATAGATGTCTCAAATACATCAGTAGACTGGTCTATACACATGACACAAGGAAACATAAATGTAACACCAACTGTAAGAATAGACATCAAACATATTGAAGACTGGGAATGTTATAATTTATTTCCTTGTGGAATTCTGTTTCTCTTCAAAAGCCTGAATACCCACAACTGATTCACTTAAGACTGCGACTTTGTCTGCCTGTGCTCCATTTCTGGAAAAATCAAGTTGTCTAACAATGTTTGAAAATTCTACCTATTAAAGTAAATCAATATTCTTTATTCTTTTTATATATGTTTTACTGATAATCATAATGTAAATACATTATGTATGTAATTCCAAATAGTGGATAGAATTATATAAATAACTAGGGATTCTACTGAACAAATGTCAAGCAGCCCTACATTGAAGATCTAAAATGAGGGAGCTAGGGATATTTGAATAACACTTCTAAAGGTACAGTTATATCTTTAGTCAGAGCGTTCCTTTTGCTCATTATTGATTATAGTTACCATTTAATGGATCCTCTCCTTCCATCTTTACTGCTGCAAGGGAGGCTGCCCCTTCTGTGCACACCGAAGATCGGGCATTGCATCATCAGCGGCTTTCCTTAAATTTAATAAAAGAACAATTTCTCAATCTCAAGCATGCGCAGAGTGGGATCAACACTTGTTTATTTACAGTTGAAGGAAGACACAGCACCTGACCTTGTACATGCTCAATGTAAGATCTGGTGACATAGACTTTAAAAATGGGAAAAAGGATGCCGATCACGCATTCATGAGATTAGCTTTTTTTCCCCTATTGACGGAAAAGCTTGGGCATGCGCAGAAGAAGCAACCAAGAGCCTCCTGGGATGCGTGACGTGGGTATCCCAGGAGGTTCTGTGCTCCCATTCTGTCTGTCTGCTGTGGCAATAAAGACAGAATGAGAGAGGCTTCACCCTTTAAAAAAATCAAGGTAACGTTTGTGTAAAAAATTTAGATTAGGTCCTCTTTACAAGTGGAACTTCAATTCCAAGGTAAAAGAAGACCTTTTATCTAGTAAAGATGTAGATAATATAATCAAGAAGAAGGCATTTCCATAGGTCTTTTTCAGACTCTCAAACCACAGCGTTTTACCACATTAAACAGTATTTATATAGTGCCAATATATTACGCAGCACTTTACAAAGTCCATAGTCATGTCACTAGCTGTCCCTCAAAAGGGCTCCCAATCCAATGCCCCTACCATGGTCATATGTCCATCCAACCTAATGGGAGCAGTTAAGAATGACTTTGTGCATGTATTTGTGGTGGGGTTGCAGTACGGTTCCTATAAGCGACATATTTCTTCAGACCATGTAGTTGCCTTTCCTCCTTGGGGGAAAGAACTGCACCACCATCACAAACTCAATGACTTCTTGTGCAACTGCATTGATCTGCAATTAATTTGTTACTCCTAATACCATAGCAGCAGTTTGCTATGCACCCTGGAGCAACAAGCTGCTTGGTTTTAGACCACAAGTCTGAAAGAGCCCTTTTTTTTCTCTTTCCTGGTTATCAAGGAAAACAAAGAGCCCAGAGAAGGGGCGATCTGTGTCAGGGATTTGTGGACAAATTCTACACAGGACAGGGATCTAAAGAAGTCTCAACTCTAATCCAGTATCTCTGTCCGGGAAGTAGATGATGACCCTCAGATGATGCCGGAACAAAGATAGAACTTTTCTTCTGGTAAAAAAAAAGCAGTTAATGGCATTGTTACAGGCAGTACTGTGATACATGAGAGGTAATAAATAACTGCAAGTGTAGCACTTACATATTACAAAATATGCCTGTACTTAACATGAAAAAATAAGGCTAGGTCCAATTTAATGACCCCCAAGTAGGGATTTACAATGTTATAGTGACTTTCAGCTGTATAGCTTTTACATTTCAGCTTATTTGTATGATAAAGGCGTTACATTTTCCAACCAAAAGCTTATTAGAATCAGGCCAGCTATGCAGTAAAGTGCCCAGGCACAGTGTATAAAACCACAGTATCTCATACATATTAAACACCAAGTAACTATAATCTTTTATTGTCTGTTTCAGGTCCAGTTTCTTCTTGCTGATCTACATTGTTGAAAATAAATGGTTATTTAGCTTATTCAATAGGATTATTAAGGCACCCGCTATTTTTCTCTAACTCTGCTAGTTTTTATCAGCCACCAATTTCAGGACCAACAGAGACTTTTATAGTGTGTGATTATTCTATGCAGTAAATGCGAGGTTACCTGTCCTGTTCATACTGACTCACTCATGTCATTTTATGGGGCATTTTCTGTATTTTTACACTTTCTGTGTAAGTCCTCTGCAATGTATTCTACATTTTTAATGTTTCTCTCTTCGTGGTCCTAATGATTTTGCCTATTGACATTCTTTAAGTTTTGTGTGATATCAATTAATTTAGTGGGATCAAGTGATGATGAGCACAAATGTGGGCATCCACCATCACCTCACCATTTAATGAATACATGGAAATGAGTTTATAAAGCAAGTGACCCTGACATTCACTGAAACATTTCTGGTGGAAAATCTCTTACTGCCATTAAAACACATAGTCATAGAAGATTCTCTACCAGAGAATGTTTCAGTGAATGTAAGATTCACTGCTAAGTAACTAAACCCCAACATATGTTCTGTTCAGTACAGCCAAGTTATTGGCAGCTGTGGAATAATTAAGAACTAATTCAAACCTGTGGATAATGGGGGGGGGGGCAAGAAAAGATACAGTCATTGTTTTCTTTTTTTATTTATTTTTTTTCCCATGTAATCTGTACCCATTATCTGCTTTCCAGTCATACTACTAATCCAATCAAAATATTTAAACAGCAAGGTCATGGGAGTAAATAAAGCCATAGCAGACCACATGACTACTTTGGGGCCCAAAAGCAGTGGGGGCTCAGAGCTCTCTGTTTTCACAGTGATTTATGAAGATAGCAAGTAAATTTGAACAAATGTGTTCACCGTAACAGCTTTACTATAAGGTCCCATTATACACTATCATGACCATGAGCAGGACAGACTATTTTTTATTGATGTACAGAAAGCATAATGTGAGAATCTCTTGGAAGGAATCTCTTGGAAGGAATACCAAAGTAAAGGGTAGGTGGAAACTGAAGAACCAATAATAAAAAAAAAAAAAAAAAAAATCAAAGTTCCATGTAGACATGGCAATATTACTATTGAATGAATGGCTTTAGTTTAAGGGTTGAGTCAATCACATATAAACGTTAGGGCCATATCAAATCACCTGCTGTTCTTACCTTTCTGTTTATTATAATAACCCAAGGGGCCTGACTCCCAACAATAGTCTTTTGTGGTTTGGGGACACCCACCCTCTTTACCAGTACAGTTCTTAAAAGTAGAGTTTAATAATGGCAGCCTCCATGATTTCTCATGACTGATTCTCTTTCATTTGTAAAACATATGTATCTATATATATATATATATATATATATATATATATATATATATTACAAATTAGTATATAATTTCCTTACTTGAATTATAATGTCCTACTAATAACTTGGTGTAGTATTATAGTAAGCATATTGTCTTAATGTAGACCCATGTGCATACAGTGTGAAATTACTACCGTACAAAGCCTTCCCTGGCTCTCTCGCATTTATTGAATTTTCCCTTGGCTCCTCACCTTCACCTCCATCTGAGGGGGCTGAGTTATTTCTAAGATCTGCTCTAAGTCTACTATAAATATATCTTTTGGTATTATAACTGCTCCTTGGGCCTGGAAGTTCTCTGATTTATCTTTATCTTTATCTTTTTATTTATCTTTTTCTCTGCTTACAAGCCTGTAATCTGCTCTATTTCATTGGCACTACTTTCAGTTTTGACAATGCTCACTATATATATTTTCACTCTGAATGGGTGTAGAATAAAACTGTGCCTAGAAAGTAGCTGACGTGAACCTGTTTCATATGCACAGCCAATGTAGTCATTTGTTGAAAATAAATTATCTAAGTAAATTCTACCTTGTGAATTCATAGAACCTAACTAGTTCTTTTAAGACATTATTGGCCACTGGGGCGCACTTATAGATCTTGAATCCAACTAAATGTTTATCTCCAAGTATGACTGCTCACTATTCATAAAGTTTTTGAAAAAATGTCCAAGATGTCAAGCATTGCTTTTATTTGCCAAAAAGCCTTTTCCGTGCAAAATACTTATTTGGAGTCACTTTTTTTCTGGGACCAAATATTCCCTGACCTGCACCAACTACCTCTCACTGCTCATTAATCATGTCTTCCTAAACACTAATTGAATGGTGTAATGACAGTAAGAAAGCCTTAGCCATAAACTCAAGGGACATTATGCCCCACTAGCGGAGTAAAACTAAATTGGAGTAGGACACAGAAAAGTTTTTTTCTTTATATTTAAGATAACGTATCTATCAGTAGACCTAAAAAAAACTCTGGTCATGGTTTGGTCATTTAGCCCACAACTTCATCCATGCATACCTTGTTGTGCTACCCTGTTGGTCCATTCAGAGCTAGAAACCAAATCAAGTAAAGCTCTGTGTTGGATATTATTAGAACTTACACAAGGTTAATTATGTCACTCCCCCATATGATATTGTTGGACCTGGCTTTTGGCCATTTAGGAATGTTCCCATATACCCTGAAGAACTTCGTAAATTTATTTTATAAGGCCAACAATAAAAAGCAGGGTAGTGCAGGAAAGGTGATTATGAGTGTTCAATGGTGGGCTTGTAAAGGGTCAGTGGTGAAGTGACAGAGTTGCTTGAGAGAGCACTTTCTAGTATAGCTATTTCTAACCCACTTGTAAGAGAATAGTTTCCCAGTTGTTTTGTATCTTCTCACTTTGCTGAGTTGTAGGTATTGATTTACTAAAGGAGTTTAGGCTGTTCGCATAGTAAAGTGAATTATCACCTTGCAAGGGAATGTGAATGTGTTAAAAAGTTAATTTGCAAAGAATACATAAACATGGGAAAAAAGTCAAATGTAAAAAAGATGATTTTTGCTTGGATATATATCAACGCCAGTGGTCCAGAAGAAGGGTGCAGGTCAATATATTCTGACTTCACTAGCTACAAGCTTGATCTGGGTCAATGCCTCACTATGTAATAAAACTGAAGGATCAGCATGGCTCCAATGCTTCAGGAATCCTAATGCAAATCTCATTAAACTTTCCTTTACTGATTTACAGCAGAACTCTCCTGGTGACAAAAGCTTACAAATATTTTTTGAGTTCACTTTATAAGAACCCTCCCTTTACATTGCAGCCATTATGAGCACAATGATAAAGTTACTTGGCCGTGTTATTATATTGAAAGCTTCATTGGATGTGGAAATGCATTCACAAAAAAAAGACATTGCTTGGCTCTGTGTAAATACTCTTTCAAGTAAATGAACCAATTTTTATTAACAATCTACTTATAGCTATTTATAATGCTATGGAGACATAAAAAGCACCGTATGAAAGTATAAACAAAGGCTCAGAAACATTATTACCTCAGCTCTCTTGCCCAAGCCAGAACACTATTAATGCACTTAATTCTATTAAATTCTATTTTTCATTATTGTCAGTTCATAGCACTTCTTAATTAAATCCGTAAGAAGGTTCTTGAAGAAAAATTGTTTTGTGCATGTAAAATACCTTGTATTTTACCTTGTACTTATACATTGCTTTTTATACATGTACATCCATAAACATTAAGAAGTTCCCCAGGAAAAACACAGTATATATGTATGTTAACCAAATATTTACTTTTCAACTCTGCTATATGCAGTCCCCCATGACCCTTAATAAAGCAAAAAATAATCTGTCTGTATGTCATGCTACATGTCTGCTTGCTATCCACCACACTACACCCATTAACATGCTAATGTTTTTTTTTTTCATTATTTGTTTTAATTTTTTCCAAGTGACTTTATCACCTGTATGTGAAATATTCAGGTCATGGCTGGTGGAAGGGGCTACAAAGCTTCCTGAAAAAATCATAGTACTTTGATTCAGTACACCTTATAAGACCCCCTAGCCCTGATGTAGTGTATTGGGTCTTGGGAAATTTATGCAGCTATCAAAACCTAAAGAGATCAATCGAGAGAAGTAAGCATTTGCATGTTATTTTGCATGTTATTTTTTTTATTATTATTAATAATATTATTAAATAATTAATACAATGATTTATTTTAAGATTCAAATTATGTAATCTAAACAGATTTAAAATAATTTTTGTTCTAATAGGTTTCTTCTGGACCTTTTATATATCCATCCACAAATGCTTTTTTTGTATTGTACAAACCATTAAAGCCAAACAAACAATGTGTTTTCTTGTTATATACAAAGGTTAATTATGAAAACAAATGTATGTAAGAACCACAAACTAAAGAACATCATGATGATAGCTGTGAAATATGATATGAAACGGTTGTTAAACCTGAGTCTGGGTGATGATGAAGCTTGACATGTCCTTATTTCACATAAAGCCAGGACTAGTGACATATCCCTCACTGCATGCATTGCTTAACCTTTACAGCGCCTCAGACGTCATCTAGATGTCTAAAAATATGACCTTAGAAGCCCTAAGGCTGGGAAATGATGTCTAGTCAAAAATGCCAGAACAAAGATCAGCATGGCAGCCACAACAATATCTGCACTATGGATCACTTCTGTGTAGACAGTTAATGATAAAGGAACACTATGGTCCAGCTTAGGATAAATATACGTTTTGTGTGTGTATATATATATATATATATACAGTAAGAAGTATATATAAGAAGTATATATATATATATATATATATATATATATATATGTCACAAAAAAGTCAACGAAAGAAAAATGCACTGTAAAATGTATTTTAAATGAGGAAGTCTGAAAAGTCTGTGCAAGTCAAAAAATGGACAGAAAATGTCAAAATGGATCTACATACTCTCTTCAAGCGCCACCATTACCTGAGGTAGAAAACAGCAGCAAAACACATACTGGGTGAATGGTGTGCTGTATTTATCATAAACAGATAATTAAGTGGCATTATATTTACTTCCATTCACTCTACTCCACCATCCTTTTCTAGTCTTCTTCTGGGTTTGGGATCTTTGGTCATTCTAATTGGCCAGGCTAGAAGTTCCTGCATCTAGGCACCAAGACATGTTCAGAGTATACATAGACTGCACATATATGCACAGCACATTTATTATTGCAGTCCAGTTTTTGGCACCAGTTCACAAAAAGGACATTGTGTAATTGGAGAGAGTGCAGAGAAGGGCAACTAGACTAATAAAATGAATGGCGGATCTCAGCTATGAGGAGAGATTAGCTGAACTGAATCTATTCTCCCTGGAGAAGAGACGTATAAGTGGGGATATGATCACCCTGTATAAATATATTAATGGTCCATATAGAGAACTCTCTTCCCAATTATTCACTTTGAGATCATTACAAAGAACAAGAGGAAAACAAGTTTAAGCTCGGGATAAGGAAGGGATTCTTCACTGTAAGGTGTGTGAAAATGTGGAATCGGCTCCCTCAGGAAGTAGTTTCAGCAACTACTATAGATTGCTTTAAGAAAAAGCCAAATGTTTTTCTAGAAGCACAGAATGTAACTGGAATTAAGGCTTTAAAGTAAAAATAACAGAGACTGTTGATCCAGGGAACATCCGATTGCCCCATGGAATCAGGAAGGAATTTTTTCCCCTGTTGAAGCAAACTGTATTATAAAAATATAAAACCTTAACATATATTGCCATAAGAATATACCAATAGTATAGAAACATTGTTATACTTAGAAAGCATTATACAAAAAAAAAATATATGCCATACAAATACTTTACTTTCCAAGCTAATACATTGTTATGAACAAAGATTTAATATTAAAAAAACAGTTTCTAACCTTAAAAAAAGTTTTACTTTTTCCTTACTTTCAATGCCATTGCAGGTTAGGGGTAGCGAGGTGACCCAGCTGTGTTGTTTAACTGGAACAGAGATGTAAGTTATAGGTCACCATAATGGTTGTGCTTTGTGGATGATGTATAAATCTGATGATCGTATAGACAGAAATACAATATACATTTTCTATATATATATATTATTTCTGAACTTAGCTAGCTGTTTGCCCAAAGTCCAGCTTTTATTCTGGGTTGCACATACTTACTGATAGTATGGTCAATATACATTGCATTACAAACAGCTTTCTTTGGAACAAGGCATCAGGCTTAATCACAAAAACACAAACAAAAATCACAAAACCAAGTGCCTACTTTATCTGTAGCTGCTTTTTGATTAGGATCCTGAAAGTGACAGTGGCAGCAGTGTTGCTATGGCTTGTTACCCTACCATTGAGCAGCAATATTATCTTCTCTGTAGAGTGAACGGGACACTGGGGAAATTAGTATTTTCTGTATTGCAGGATGATATGATGTGATCAGACCTTCAGAAGAAAACTGCTATCAGGAGGCTGGCACTGTATCTCCTAATGACATACTATATCCACTAATGACATACACAGACACCAGACACATATTTACTTATATCAGATACTGCCAATATGTTTTCCAATACAATCCAATATGTTTAAATTAAAGGATCATTGCACCTCACAATGCATTAAAACTACCTGACTCACTACCTTTAAATTGTACCAACAAATTGATATTTTTGTGTACATATTACACGCAAATTAATTAAATATCCAATTTTAGCCATTTTCATTATTCAGTAGAATTTACTTTCCCTTTTTAAAAAAAAGCCACACACTCTAATATTTTGTTGGATTGCCTTTAGCTTTGGTTATTGTACACATTCACCGTGGTATTGAGATATGCTTATGCAGAGCTTCATTATTTTTGTACCCAGGTCTTGGGGATGATGGGAGAGTTGGACCATTCCAAATGTCTTCTCCAATCTCAAATATTCTCAAACGGTAAAGGTCTGGACGACTCTCTGGTGGACAATCCATGTGTGGAAATGATGTCTTATTCTCCCGTAACCACACTTTTACAATTTGAACCCAGTGAATTCTGGCATCGTCATTGTGGAATATGCCCATGCAATCAATGAAGAATAAAATCTATTGATGGAAAAACCTAGTTTCAGGTAGTCAGCTGACCTCATTTTTTGGGCACATTACATTGCTAAACCTAGACCCGAACACAGAAAGAAACCCAAGATCATATCATTGCCCCAGGGGCTTTTTTTGACCAGACCGTATATATTTACCCTGATAATTGAACTCATCTCTGTTGTGCTTTTTTCACATTTTTAATGAATTCATTTTTCAAAAAATAACATACCAAATAAACTAAACTTTTGAGGTCTTTTAGCTAGCTAAAATATCCTAAATCTATTTTTAAACTGCATGGGTAAAAATGTTGTTGTATTTTAGCATCGAGTAATCTGTTCTGTTGATGTTGTTTATCATCATTCGAGTCAGTTGTCATCAGGAAGACCTGCACTAACATGAAGGATTTCTGGCTTGCAGCAACTTAATGGCTGGTCGTGACTAGAAGTTCACGAATGACATTTCTTAACACAATGACCTGCCTAATGACCTTTTATTCTCTATCAAAACAAAACCACAGAAAAACACTTCAGAAACATATTACATTTCATTAGGTAAACATGACTATGAAAGCTTACACCTTGCAAAAAGCTACAAAGAACATTACGGAGGGAGTAGGAAACATATTACAGTTTGGCAGCTGGAGCTTCTGCGACTTGAACAGAATGAATGAACAGACTTCTACTAAGAAACTCTAACCACACTTGAAATATGATTTTCATTTTATTATATAATAGGTATAATACTGGACGTTTTATTTAAAGGAGAGGAATTTAAAAATGCTGATTTGTATTGGTCTAACATAGAATGGAATTCTATAATGCAAAGTCTATATATCAGATAGAGTACAACTAACAGGATGTCAAAACAAAATATTATTGTGTAATGCAATTTTGCCAGGAAGGAGACTATATTAGGCATCTGGGGCACAGATCACATATATGCTGGCATCAGTTATGGGCATCCAGTAATTGAAGCAGACGGTAAAGAGGGAGATTAGGAAAAAAGTGGAAGGATAGAAGAACAGGTATACGGAGAAGGGGTGTCAGGGAAAGGTTCAGGAAATGGGACAAGGGTCTGTCCACCATGTCCTCATCTCAGGGCTCCTGGGGTCACCATAATAAGTATGTAATTACACTAACAGTGCCTTGAACTGAGGGAAGCCTTTGAATGCAGTCCAAGCCATCCAAGTGAGAAGGTATCATTCATTTTGGTCGTTCTCCTAAGCCACCAGAACCTCCATGTATTGGATATGGTCGAGCTCTGTAAACCATTCCCAAAGGGTAAAAAAATTCTGATCACTGTCAGCCAGTTGCCGCAGCCAGGGGATATCTACGAATATCCTTTGTCGCGGACACAATAGAATTAATACATTTTTGTACGGAGTGTAAGCGAGCTTTCAAGCTATATATAGGCGAGTAATTTTTTTGTTGCCAAGACAAATGTTCCTTATCTTGAAAATCTAGTGTATGTACAGTTGTCCTACATTGTTGAGTGCCATGTCATGCCACAACACGTCACAACCATCAGGAATGACCTTTGTTGTTTCCTGATGGAAAATAAATTATGATAAAATAATAAGTAAAGCAGCTAGTGGTTGCAAGTGATTCATTGAATAATTACCAATTTCCTGTCTCTGAGATTTGTACCTATTGACAGCAATCAGCAATGATTTGTTTGCTATCTGTAAGATAAACATTTTTCCAATGTAAGGGAAGCATTCTTCCCAATGGCAACAAATTTAAGGGCATACTTCTCACTGACCAACAACATAAGGAGCATTTTTTTTTCTGATCACCAATGAAGGAAACATTTTTTCCCCTGACCACCAGCAAAGGGGGCTCTCTACCAATGACCGCCAATTGGTTCTAACCACCAATCCACAAATGAATATATACCTACAAACCCCAAATCTAAGGAAGCCTTCATCACTGACCATGAATGTAAATGGGAATTTCATTGAACGCCAGTGTAAGGGGCACTTCCCCTCCCACCAATGCAAAAAACACTACAATTATACTGTTTGTCTTAATGGCCTTTATTAATGTTTATTTAATTCTATTGGTTGGTTGTTTTCAGATATGGTAAGTATTTCACATTCCCTATTCTTTTTTTTTATTCTTGGATTGCAAGTTGTAGTTCATGTTATTGTATCATAATCTGTAGACATTGTAAGTTTTAGTAGAGGTTTCCCAAGACCTGAAAACTTTTTACAGGATTTCCTAATGTTAAAAGGTTGAGCTACTTTTCTTCAACACTCCCTTAGTTTCAGGAACTTTGAAGTGATCCCATACAATGCTGGAGCAGCAGTCTTGCAATGTAATGGAAGAGACCCACCAACAACTCAGAAGAGCAGTGACTGCCAGGGGAACAAAAAATAAGGTCAGTATGGATGCTTTTTCTGTTTCCTCTAGAATAATGAGCATTTACTGCTTCAGTGCTGCTTCTTTCCTAGAGGCCAGCTTTAAAGCAGAACTACAGCTTTAAAGCAGAAGTCCCACTTTTAAAAATGCTTGATCTGGCAGGTCATTATTGCAGAAAAGAACAGGCAAAGTACTCCTGTCTACCTGCTTGCTATGTGGAACTGTCAAAAAAGCTGAGCTGTGCATGGGGAGCTGCACAGGGAAGTGCTCATAAGCTGCAGAAATAAGGCAAGTTACCAGAAAAGATGCTGTCTGGGAAAAATGAATTGAACCTCACATATCTTTACAATATGTTTATGATCTGTTTTTCATTGTATTTGTAGGGCATTTTAAACCATTTATGTTGCAATTATTTTGCATTCCAATTGATTGCCGCACAGAAAAAATAACATAACGTGGCAATATTGAACATGATGCAAATACCAAAAAACACCAGGAAATGCGGGCTTGAGTCAGCCATAAACTCTAGTTATCACCCTTTTAAAAACCACAATTTAAAAACAGTGCCTAATCCTTCCAAATTACATGTTACACAATGAACATCAGAAGTGGAATCAATGCACTACTTCACGGGATTGGCCCAAAGTTACAGGGCGCCCATCTTTACCACCCAGCATCTAATTAAAACAAAAATCTCACTTTCCCTCCTTGCAGCTATTGCCACTGACGTTTACTTAACAAATGCCCATGTGAATGGTACTCTTCCCTAACCATCTACATCCTTATTATATTTTAAACATGTTCCCAGTGAGATGTGTGTTGCCAAGGTGGTTTACCGATGCCAGTATCTGTGAATCCATGTTGTCAGATCGGTGCCACAATCTAGAGCTGGAAAGTCTAAGGGACATCTGCTCCCTCATATCTCCATCCATCTTCTGATCTCATCATCCAGCTCACCACCCTGGAAGCTTGTTAGAAAGTGAAGAGTTTCAGCAACAGCTCTGTCAGGGCTTCCTTCTGCACAGGGAAACAGTGCTTGATGTGTAAAAACTTGATGTGTTCTGCACTCTGTCAGCTCTGATTTGGCACTGCCAACTTCCAAAACAGAGAGGCAGGTTTTTACAAAGCAAGAAGAATGAGCAAAGGAATGGGTGAGGAGCAAGACTTAGAGACTCGCGGCATGCCCCCCTCCATGTGTTCATTAAACCTATTCAAGGGACACAGCCAGTCCACTGAGGCTCTGTAATCTTCATCGTGAATTTTATCTTGTGCTGCTGGCTGTCACACCACCCAAATCCCTGTAGCAGCCAATATCATTAATGCAATGACTATGAATGTAAACCTCCAAAGATGTTGGCCTAACATTGACAAGTTCTGGGCATGGCACTCAATAGTTCCTAGAAAGACACAATACGTTGTCCAGAATCGGTCTGGAATTCTACCAAAAAGCTTCTGAATGTGGATTATATAAAACACGCGAGAGACCAATTAAGTAGAATTTCTAAATTTAGCACATTTGCTATTTTGTCCAGCTAACATTACCAGTTCACCTTATGAATCTGTGTATGAATTAAGGGGAAGATGCTTTTTATATTACAAAAACTATCCAATGAGTGCTGGTGTGTGTGATGAAACTATTAACACTTAAAGCGTCTCTAAACTCAGAAATTTCACTTTACATAAAAGGGTAGACAACCCTTTTATGTAAAAAAAAAATTTGTTTTTTTGGGGTTTTTTTTAAAGCACCACACTTTTTTTTTTAAAAAAAAAAGGGGGTGCAGCACCACCCCCCTAATTCTCGATTGCCTGAATGGGAGCGCATAACCTCCCTACGTAGGATACCTACATCACACATCCGGGGAGGCAGAAGGAGCCTTTTCGGGAAAAGGGAAACAATTTGCTGATCTCATGCATGTGCGAACTGTAAGAACCAGTGCTGCAAAGCCAGTTGCAGGATTGCTTGATCCCAAGGTACTGTATGTCTGAACCTAGTACAAAAAATTAAATAAAGCAGACGTACAGAAGGGGGCTTTTAGTGACAAACAATAATGAACTTTACTAGTGTATTCAGCAAACAGAGTAGTACACGGAAATACCAGCAGTGATATTAACAAAATATGAATACTTCCACCCAATAGACTTGGATAACTCGCAATCTTCTCCTAGGTGTGCATTGCCAAAAAATGGGACCAACCGTTCATTATTTCATAATGTAAGTCTCTACTACCCCGTGGAAAGCATACAGCTAAATGCGTAGGAAATGAGACGACCTGCTAATTCCATGTTAATACACCTGCTTGCATAGTTGAATTTTGTTAATATCACAGCTAATATTTACATGTACTGCCCTGTTTGCTGAATACACTAGTAAAATTTATTCTTATGAACAAATTTTGGGGTTAGCAATCGAGCAAAAGCACCCTGTATACAAATTTGTAGTGGTTTGGTATACCCTGAAATGGTGCAGAAAAATGGCACAGGGTGGTCTTAGAAGATGACCACAAATGGAACCAAGCGACTCCAATAAAGCAGTACCACGTTTGGTGGAAAATTTGCTTCCTCAGATCAAATGGAGACAGTGCTAGGGATGAGCGAGAATGCCTCTGGCATTCAGTTGGCATTCAGTTGACCCTCAGTTGGTTTAATTAACCTCTGGTGCCGGGGATATTTTCAATGATAATGGCCACCTCGGGGATATTCTCGGGGATACTCTCAATAATAGCGGCCACCTCAGGGATATTCCCACTGAATGCGTCGCCGGCCGCATTTATTGAGAAGATGTGTGATCTGTGGCACTAGAGATTATTTAACCTCTAGTGCCGGGTATATTCTTAATGATAGCGGCTGCCTCGGCCGCATTCTTTCAGAAGATGTGTGATCCGCGGCACTGAGGGTTAGTTATTCTCTAGTGCCACGGATCGTACACTCGATCAGTAAATTTACACCAGCCGCTATCGCTTAAAATTTGGTAAGTGAGAACAGCCGAATTTACCGCGAGATCGAGTTTTAAAAACTTGCTTGCTCATCCCTAGCCAGCACAGTATGTTGTCTTTTTAGTGTTTATGTAAAGAAAAACATGTCTGAGCCTAAAAGTATTTTTAAAGTCAACTAATGTCAAACGTGATTTCAGCATTTTGTAATTTCTTGTATAGCAACACTTGAACAGTAAAGAAGAAGGGCTTGCTACCTTTCAGGTTTCCTACATGCACATATAATGCTTTCAGAATGTCAGAATGAAGAATCTGCCTGGGTTCAGTTTATGAAAATGTTACCAAAAACCCTATGGAAGTCTATGAGGGGAAATCTTGCTAATCAATTGCTGCCATTTGTAAGGTTAATAAGTGACATGTCTGGGAAGGTTTTACCAGATAATTATAAAGCAAGTAGAAGTTACATATAGATGGTCTATGCAAAAAAATGTGACTTTAATGCAAATTACATGCAAATGTCATGCAAATTGTACTGAGCCAATCAAACTCTATATTTGAAAAATTTAATTGGCCAATTTCAAGTAAGTGTAATTTGCATGAAACATGCCTTTGATTTGCAATAAAGTTGATTTTTTTTTTAATTCCATTGACCATCTCTAAAGTTAGTCACAATTAAATGGACTCGGTCTATAGTGTTGAAGACATTTTGTAATTTATCCAAGTCACTTTCACAGTTTTTGAGCCAACAGGCAACCTGTTGTCAAAGACACGGTATGCCAGACATTGGAAAAAGGGACATGTACCAATTGTTTTTATTATTATTATTATTTTTAATTATAAACAATATTTATATAGAACCAATATATTATGCAGCGCTGTACATTAAATAGGGATGCATGCATATAAACATAATATAATTATATCTTACACACATACCAATAAGATGGTTTCTTATTATGGGTTATTAATTACAAGTTTTAGACAAAAGTGAGACAAGGCTGTGCACTGTGTTATGCATTATTTCTAGCAGCAAATCTGCAAAGTTTAAAGCCCTAACTTCACCAACATTAAGTCCTGATGATTTGACATTAGCAAGAAGCCGAAAACCCTGTGTAACAGAGAGTAGAGAGATGACATCAGTCCACTGCTCCTTTTCTATCCAATCACAGAGGAGACCTAGCTCTGGTACCTATTTTCAGAAGAGAAAAGTGAGGTTTTTGTGCTTGCTGTGCTATCTGCTACAGATGGATAAATCCCAGACAGAAATATAAACCTTTTGCCAGGTCAAACTCCCATATATTTTTTTTTCAAGCTGTTTGCATTACTATAGTTCCACAAACTATAAAAGTGATTCTGTACAGATCATTATATAACTTTAAATATAATTTCAAAAAAGGCTTGTGCCAAGTGGACTATTTCACAAGTCTAAACTTGGATTTATAGCACATTTAATTTAGTGTAATTTTAGGATGATTTGCCAAAAAAGGAAGTCAGACTAAGCAGGTGTTTGAATACCTCGACACAAGTTGCTTTAACTGTGTCTACAGCAAGGCATGAACAAGCAATGCAGAACAAGGTCAATCAATAGGGTGATGAGCCAAAGAAAGCTATAGCAATCCTTATTAGAAACTAGTACAACAGCGCCACCCTCAGGACATCATGAATATGTACATGTGTAATAAAGGCATTTACTTTTGATCACATGCAGCAAGGCAATCATTGCAAGCAGCAAAAAGTAAACTAACCTTTCTACAGCTCCCAGATGAAAAACACCAACTTATTCAGAAGACAGGGCAAAAAAGCAATAGCTCTAGTTGCAGTGACCACATTTCTCTTTACATTGCCTTACTGAATTGTATTAAAAACCACACAGATAGCAATTGAAGGCTAAAAATACATCTACATATATGAGAATCTAATCACAAACATCTCATATGAACTTTAACATCGAAATGGCATTTCAAATGCCATTTTTAAGCGATTCAAAAACCGGGTTCTGCTTGCACCACATAAGGTTTTAAGCCATAAGGTTATTATCCAAAAAGTTCATGTATTAAGCAGGTTGGTTATATAAAAAAAATACTTTACTATTACTATTGTTTTATGCTCCCACATCATCCTCTATGCTGATGTAAAAAATTGGTTTTGAAATCAGCTGCTGCCAGTGGACGGAGTATTGCCATCACCATGTTCAAGACTTAAGACTCTTCATCCCTGATCAACGTCAATCCTACCAAGGTTTTGAGACCTGAACTTGCATGTTTCTGCTCATACTAAGTTTCCTACTAAACTACCTTTTATCCTTCGAAACTTTGTAAGAAAGCAGGTGATGAAACGCTGTGAAACTCATTAGTTTAAACTGGTTTTGCTACCCGTAAATGTGACATTCTTCCCACTGGCCAGCAATGTAGGAGACACAATTGTTCCCACTGACCAACACACTAATGTACTGAGAGCTGTGAATATAACAATTATAGCAGGGGTTCCCTGAAGACCTGAAAATTAGTTTAAGGGTTCTTCCATTTTAAAAAGGTCACAAAACACTTGACTGGAGGAAAGAATCCTATTCTCTGCTAATTATTAACCCCCCTAGCAGTATTCCCGAGTGTGACTCGGGATAAAAAAAACATGGTAAAAGCATTAACCCCCAAGCCACATTCGGGGTAGCTAAAAACATGAATAAAAACCACTTACCTGATCACATCGGCATCCTGCTCGTCCGTGCCCGTCCTCAGCCGCGTCCTGTGCCTTTGATCTTTTGCCGGTGAGTGCAGTGACGATCACCAGAAATTTAAATTATTTTGTATTGGATTCAATACAAAATAACAGTATTGAATCCAATACAAAGTAATCATTATATAATAGTTACATATGTATATATATATATATATATATATATAATTTCATTATATATATTATATATATTACTGTCCCGGTATATTACAGGTTTCAGTATTTTTATGCACCCTTATTTTAACAGATTTTTGTTTTGTTTTTTTTTAATTAAAGTTTATTATTAAATTTAATAAATATTGGACATATTTCAGTGAGTTATGCCTATAAATTATAGGCCTACAATGTAATATAAATTTCTATGCAAAACAATGTACCGCTTTTTGCATAAAAATACGGACAGAATTAAAATGCCAGGGGGGTTAAATCTAATTTTAAGAAAAAAAAACTTTTATAAAGCTGAATTCGTTTTTTTAACACTAGTAATATGTATTGTGGCATGGCAGGAATATGTTCATGCAGATTTACTAAAAGGTCATCTTTAGGTAACTGATGGGCACCGTGGAGGCCGTTGTGGTTGGCACTGATGTCTTGCAAACCCTGAAATCCTGAGCTAAATTATATTCATAGTTTGTATGCACTCCTTGTATTCGTGTGGGTTATTACTGAAATGTGTTCCACAAATTATTTAAACACCTATATGGCTATGATAGGGACATTCAATAGTAAACTCTTCAGTGGTAATAAGAGCTGTGAATGGCAGACATCTGTCCTAGAGCAAAATCCCAGAATATCCTGGATAAGAAGTAATACCGGAATAAATCATTATACAGCAAAACTGAGATTTATTGATTTGGAATGTACATTTTTTATTTTTTTTAACTTGTGCAGTCCGTTTAATAATGATTTCTCTATTTCACGTAGCTGAAATTTTTTCTCATAAATAAAACATTTTGTTAATCCCTTCTACCCTAAATGTGCTTTCTAGTTAAAAAAAAAAAATTCCATTTTGACGAGCCTTCGCTGACTCAAGTCAAATGTGTGATGTCGTCTTCCTGGAAACATGAAACATCACAGAGGCTCCTTGGCTCTGAACTTCACATACAGGTCTTTGGTTGGCTGTTGGTTTTTGCAGACTGTCGAATTTGATGAAATGAACTATTGATCCCATAATCTGAGTTGGAATGATGACAGACTTCAAATAGAATTTCAGTGAAAGATTCAAAAATGAGTTGTATAAGAGGACATTTAAAAAAAAGTAGAAACACTTTCAAGGAAATCTGTACTGAGAGTTCAAGTAGACTATCATTGCTAACCTCACTTACTAGAAACATTTAGCGCCTGGGTTCCAAAATAGTCCAGAGGAATCTTGTATTCACACCTAGATATATATACTGTATATATCCCATGATATTTCTTGCTCTCTCATCTCATTGCATTGTACTGGCATAGACTTGGGTGCCCATTAGGGATGAACAATTGTCTGATTTAATTTTACAGAAATGATCAAGTTTGTTGTAGAAATTTTGTCAACTTCAAGGACAAATTGTAAGGACAAAGTCTATGTTCCCCAAATGTAAACTAATTACAAGGTCACTTTACAAACTTTTCAAAATAAATCATTAGGGGTGTCAGGGGGACCTGTGGGGTCCCCAAAAGAAAAAAAAAGTAAAAAAAAACATTTCTGTAAATCCACGCTGAAGTACTAATAGAAAATTTATTTTTAGCTGTTTAGTATCCCACTGCTTGTATTTAAAAATAAATATTTTGGAAACATTCTGTTAAATATAAAATTTTCCATTCACAGATTCAGTGGATGAGAAACTGACAAATTCTAAAGATTTAAACAACCTTGTTAGTGCTATATTTTCACTTCGTTATTGTAGCGGTGATAGTCGGTGATTTCTCATCATTGACAGTGATTTACAACTGCTGATGTGATGATGGATATACTTCTGGGAACATTTGTAAAGGGTATTTGATAAAATATCAGTATAAAATATCAGTATATAAATATAAGTATGCGTGTTATGTTTTTATTGTAAATAAAAGATTTTTCACAGTGTCTGTTTTGATGCCTCTTATTGAACCCCCCTCCAAAAAATTCCTTAGAGGAGGAGGTGGATATCTGGTAGGAGCCTTCTGATGCAAAAAAAATCTAAATGTATTCCCAGTAGGCTATAAAGGTGCATTTTCCTGCCTATACTCCCAGTTTTCATTTAAAAAACAGAGGTTTTGGGGCATATATTCTCAAAGGTTCCATTGACGACACCCCCTTCCCTAACTTTCCAACAGTTTTGGTTACAATACCATGGTTATAGTTTTTGTTACTTTGATTTGCCGAAAAATGTCATTCTTTGTTTTCGGTTTTGTAAGTCCCCTATACGTTCCTGCAATTTTAGTGACAGTACTATGTTCCCATACATGGTCCCAAAAGGCCTTACCTCGCATCTACTATGCATGAAGCAGAAATCTATTTTACCACTGCTGTTGAGCAATAGCATAGGAACAAGGGTTGCAAAGCCTCTTTATAGACCCCTTACTACAGAGACCCTTTACAGACCTTTATCATGTCCACAGTCTGGCTGCCCACTGTATTATACAGAACTGGAGAATATGAATTTCTATCATTGATCTTGCACTTTATTAAATAATATCATCATTCATGGCCTGACAAACCGAGACACTGGTAAAAGATCTCATCTAGTCCACCAGCTTCATTTTCATCAGTGATTATTTAGTGAAAATACACGCAGGTGAACTGCTGAGGGTTCATGCTCACAGAAGACTGGAAGATTTCTGATATAAATATTGGAAAGGAGGTATCTGACGCAAGGCATGGGTCCTGATATGAAGGTAGGATTTTGATGTGAACCAGGGGACTGTGATGTAAAATGGGAGGCTCTGATATAAAGTATGCAGTCTGGTGTCAAGGGGGGACTCTGAAGTGAAGGGAAGACTCTAAAGAAAAGAGGAAAACTTTAATGTAACGTAGTGCTTCTGATGATGAAGCAGTCTATCCTTGATGGTAGGTGCCTTGAAAGTTAGCCCCAGGGTACAAAGATCTGTAGCTAGAAGACCATCAGCAGTGTGGCCGACTTGCTGCAGGAGTCCAGGAAGAAGCCCACATCCAAATTTCATATCAGAGCCCATATGTCTGGAAGTTTAGGAAGCACAGGAAGCTCTAATAGAATTCTAGGAAATCAAAGGGTAGGTCCTTTAAAAAAGTTGGGTGCAGAAGAGCACTTACATTGGGGATCAGTGGCAGGTCCACTCCAAATGTAACACTCCAGGAAGCTCAGTGTGATATAAGCCAGAAAACAGGAGGGTGTCTACTGAAATTGTAGTAATTTGTTTCAGTCTCAGGAGAATAACTATGAAATGACACAAGAAGGCCACCAAATATTGGAGAAACGTTGTGCTAATAAAAATAAAGTGGAAAACTGTACATTGTGGAAAGGGGTCATTTTTTGGGCTTGGATGGCAACATGGAAAAGATGGGAATCCTTCAGTTTGTAGCTTTGTAGTGTTCCTTTGTTCTTTTATGGCCATTTATGCCACTGGCATCAGCAACACTGTCTGTTGGCAATGCATACACTTCTCAATGTCATCTGTTTTTTAATACCTCGATTTGGATGGAACAAGTCCATTTTATTGTGACTAACTACTACTAAATATACAATGACCTGGGTAATTGAAAACCTTCACAGACATTTATGACTTTAGATACGTTAATATTTTTAAAAGCAATGTAATATTACCATTGAGATTAGTTCTGATGCAATGATGCCATTTCTATTATAAACCTCTACCCCATTGCAGTGTCTTATGCAGGGCACTAGATACAGGCAAACCAACTGGCCAGTATACATTGGGTTTAACAATATTGATAAAAAAGATTCAAAAGTCAGCTAATTTTAAATTAAGCTCTACATTAGTGGTGGTGGGCCAGCCATCCTAGCAAAACCCTACTAAAGCATAGCCTGGAGCCAAGCAATTACATTCTTGACATTGCCACATTTGATGACCATGTCATTTTCTTACAGCTTGAACTTTGTATAGCATTGAAATTTGGATGGAATAAAGATTTTTGTTTAGCTCTACTAGCATTTAACCCCAATATAAACAGTGGTTCTTGGTTCAAGCCTAACAATGCATACCTGTCTTAGATCAATGGCTTAAAGGTTGCTGGATCATAAAGTAGATTTATTATAGCCCACAGTTAAAATTGAAAGTTAGTGACTTCTATCAGGGGTTAACGCTACACATGTCTATTCACCTTTGGGTTTATGCCTTTTACTGGACCATGAAATTATAACTAAATATATCCACATTGACCTTTGTAGAAGTTATAGTGAAAAATAAGTTAAATGGCCAGATGGTAATTTAGCTCTGCAATGATAAATAGCACTCCCAAGGCCTGAAACTGGGTGAAATTGCCCCGTATTTCACATACTGGCCCAGAAATAGCATGCAATCACACCAAATAAAAGGTAGCTGCAGATCACCTTGAAAGGCAATAAAATTTATAGTGCATGATAAGAAAGTCAGTAATACTGCAATCATAAGCCATACAAATGTTGTACTTTAGATTAGGAGAACAACAACCTACAACAAACACAGCCTGTTGTTCTAAAATTTGTATTAAATGTTCAATCTAATTACAGTTCAAATTTCAGTTACAGTAAACTGTATAAAATAGGTTAATCTTTCAGTAAATATAGGCCTATGAATTTCTATATTCTGAAAATGATGTTTTGAAGGTAGATAAAATAAATTGTATGGTCATGCAAGATCAGAAGCTCTGTTTGAGGCGGTTGGCAGCAGGGTTATGTACTTATACAACTTCCTGCAACACTAGTCCTAAAAGCAGGATGTCCCCATGGTACGCTCTAGCTTTAAACTGTTGGAGATAAACATTGGAATTTACATAAAATCAGGTATATACAGAACCAAATGATTTAGGAAAGAATGTGTGCTGGGGCACCATCACATGTGGACACTTCGGGATCAGTTTGGAAAATAGTGGTGCAAGTCATGCTCTGGACAACCAACTTAGCTATCAATTGATTTATTAATCCTTATGACGAGGGATAGGGCATAAGGAAACTAGAAGATGGTTAGGTTAGCCACATTGAACTGAATGTGTTCTGTAATGTTGCAAACATTGTAGCTTATCCATTCCACTTCTTTAGTTCTTAGTGTAAGGATATTCCCCAACATGTATGTCTTCAGAGGGAGCAGTTTCTCAACAAGAGTTCCATGGAACCTTTTTGGGCAATGACCAATTTGTACCTTTCATGTAGGTTTAAGTGGCATCAGCAGCAGGCATGTAAGAGCCATTCTTCTTACTGTGCACTTCAAGTTGTTGCTATAGTAATTATAGCAGGGGTTCCTTGAGGATCCAAAAGTTAAATCAAGGGTTCCTCCATGTTAAAAAGATTAAGAAAGTCTACCTTTACCCACTCACCATGGAATGTGTTAAGGCATATGTTGATTGTTCAAGAATGGTCAAGTTTGTATTTTTGTACAATTGTCAGTACAAAGATAAAGTTTACACAGCATTAAATATAAAAGGCAAATTTGAAATTTGTTGAAAATGACTGGTTAATGCCTCTTGCATACCTGTTACCCCCTCTGTATAAGAAAGCAAATGAGTAATGATCAGTCCAGTTTGACCTCCTATGTTTAGCCATGCATTTATTTACAGATTGCCTTGTCTCCACAATGTACAGGTCTAACAGTATTCAGAACACTGTGTTACTTTACTTGTATTTGGGTGTTGAATCTTTGTACAAGTTTCTCAGTTTTGGGCTCACAAGAAATTTGATACTTGGTATAGATCCTTCCATGTTTTTCTATCACTCCAGCTACAAAAACATGACTAGATTATTTGTAATATGGTCATTTGTGGTTGTAGTGTCAGAAGCTCAGATGGATCACTGATCACCAATTCACACCATTCAACGATTTACACTTTTACCTGTGTAAATTTAAAGTATAACAAGATTTCCTGACACCAAAGAATGGGATTATACTAGGACAGTTCCACAACTTTCACACCTAGCATAATGTTTTTGGACAATTAACTTCTACCTTAACACATTCCATGGTAATTGCAATGAAATGTCCATTCGTGGGAATAAAAATACTGGCTTATGTTACTTGCAATCATAGGAAATGAAGAAAAGCCTTGGATAAGCTATGAAACATTATCAACATTAGAGAACATGTTTAGTTGAATGTGGATAAGGCTAGCTATAACATGATCTGGAAGAATAAGAACCTACAAAGGCCTAGGGAGTTATTTGCCATACCTTAATTGCATGTAAGACAGCCAGGTCTGATGATAAAATGTCCTAAACTACACCTGAATTGCCATGCTTTTTGACAATTTGGCCACTCACCCTGCTTTTGCATCTTTCCTTACTAAACTGGTTTTAGTGTCCCCACAAGGATCCTGCCCCCTGCTTGGCCCAAACTCTGAATATTATAATACTATCTCTGGTACAATTTTAGGAAGAATGGTTCACACTACTTCTGCATCTTTGAAATACCTTGCCACCCCAAGATCTCTGCCATCGACCAAGCTCATATGCCATTTGCCAGAGACCTCAATGAAAGTCTAAACTTTGCTTTGATATTATTGAAGTTATGAATAGGGCAAACTACTGGTATAAATGCATAGGTAGCCAGGCACTGATATAGGGAACAAATACCAATGAAAAAAATATGTTAGGGAAAAAATGGTTAAAACAAAAAAAATTTAACCCTGAAAATACTGAACCTGTGTTGAAAATCTTTCCATAAGCTAAATACATCCCGTGCATCAAACAAGAAAATATTTTGTATTTTTGTAAGCAAATTCATCGACAAATATGGTGGGCAAATGTCTATGCTCTGAGTTTTAATTAAGATAAATAGCACAGGAAAACAATTTTTTATAGAAAAACAGATGTCTTTTGTTTAGTTTTTTTTTTTCTAACATTTTCAATAAAACCATTTTGTACCAAGAAAAACAGATGTCAACAGTAGGATTATTATAAAGTGTGGTCTGGCTAAAACTTGGGCAAATGACAATCAAATCGGCCAATGAAAGATTTTAAAATACCCCCTTTAGTGTTTTCATGTTTGGTGCAGGAAGGTCAAAGAACCAGATGGAGAAACAGCCAAACCATACTTTGTGGTCACCAGTTATCTATAGACTGTAATATTCTCATTTTACTTTGGAGTGTCTCTTTTAGAAAATCTCAAGTTTCACTTGAAAGACTTTTACACCTCTCTGTATTTCTAAAACAAAGTTATAATGATCTCATCAGCTATATTGGAAATACAAGAGCTTGTTTAAGCCAGATAAGAGATTATTGATTATGAATGAGTCAGCTGTTTACAATAATAAGAAAACACGTAGAGTCTACTTCTCTACTATCCTGATATAGACATGTTATTTAGAGGCTAAGCTTGTACTAGATAAGGTTAATGCTAAAGCTGATTCTGTGTGTCGTTTTCAAAATCTGTTCTTTGGCCTGGACCTATTGGCATGCTAATACCCACTGGAACACCACAAATTGATTATTCAATGTTATTTAAGCTTTTAAAGAAATTGGTGTCAAGGAACACTTCAGATTACTATTGAAGATATTGGGAGGAGTGCTAATTATTAATTCAAGGCAAGAGGTCATTGAGCAGTAGTGAGTCATGACCTTAGATGTTGTTCAGGTTTCTTGATGGAAACAAACATAATTTAGCAATAGGTGTTAGTGTAAACTAAATGGGAATGCTAATGAAATATATGGATGGGGTGGCTACACTGGATGAATGCTGCTGTTGTTAATTCTATTTTGGTAAATATAAATTGCATATAAAATACATATATGCCCTAGATCCAACTTTTTCAACCTGTTTATTATGGGGGAACCTATTAAATAAATTTCAGGTCATTAAAGAACCCCCTGGTGTCAAAGGTAACTGGCCTGAAGGGTACAAAGTGCTCATGACTTAAGGAACCCATAGCAACCTCTGGTGGAACCCTATGGTAAACAAGTTTTTTTGTTACTTATAGAAGGCACAAACAGATTTAACTCTCGTTAAAAAACAATACTGCTATGCCACCCTACTGGTAGGTAACACAAGATCACATGAGGCATGGAGTCTAGGCAACACCTGTTTTTTACAAGAGCACTACTCATAGAGCAATGGGCTGGAATCCTAGTGATTTCCATGTCTTTCCTGCAAGGTGCCACCAGTTTGGGGCCCTCAGGGTCACCCCAAAGTAGGGAGGACCAGTAGAAAAAGGTTTCAGTATAGAGACTGTACAGAGCCCCTGACCTAGTCGCAGAGCATACAGAGGTCAAGACAGGCTGCAGGCAAGGCATTTTCTGTGATCCAGGCAAAGGTCAGGGCAGAAGGCAGATAAGGTTTAATTAGTGATCCAGGCAAAGGTCAGGGCAGAAGGCAGGTAAGGTGTAATTAGTGATCCAGGCAAAGGTAAGCGCACTGGACAGGCAAGGTGTTGTCAGTGATCTAGGTAAAGTCAGGGCAGGTGACAGGCAAGGTGCAATTAGTGGTCCAGGCAAAGGTCGGGGCAGGTTGAAGGCAAAGCATTGCCTGTGATCCAGGCAAAGGTCAGGGCAGAAGGCAGGTAAGGTGTAATTAGTGATCCAGACAAAGGTAAGGCAGGCCGCGGTCAAGGTTTTGTCAGTGATCCAGGCAAAGATCAAAGCAAGGGACAGGCAAGGTGAAATTGGTGGTGCAGGCAAAGGTCAGGGCAGGTGGAAGGCAATAAATGGTTCCATTAAAGGGGTACAGGTAGCTAAATGCGAGAAGGAGTCCCAAAATACTATTTAGCTTGTTCAAAGTCACATCATGAGCTACTAGCATAACAAAGGTGACTATATCCTCTGGTCCTTTGGGCTGGCCCCACCTTCTGGGACGACTCCCTTGCACACATATCCACTCCTGGAAGTGTATGTCCATGCCATGCCCATTTACCTTTCTTTTCACTTCCACACAGCCTATGCATATTCTTCACTAGACAAATGTTTCATGCTAGTATGCCAATGTGTTTCTTTCAGAGCCTCATCTGAACTACTGCATTGCTGGTAAATAATGTCAAAATCTGCAGAATATCTATATCTAAATATCTAAGATCTGTCCACCAGTTTAACAATTCACGTGCTTCTGTTTGAGTAAACCCATTTTAAAAAATGTTCTACTGGAGCAAAATGGATGCAGCAGCTAAGCATTGCATAAGCTGGTACTAGTATTGTCCTAGGTTTCAGCTATCCACCCATGCAGTAAATATCCTTAATTAAGAAGCCTTGAGAGCCTTCAGCTGTATATTGTCACATTGTCATGTCTGGTGTATGTCATAAAGGCAGATCATAATCAGTGCTATCAGTGGTAGGCGACGGGAAAATGCAGTCAGGGATAACTGCATAACATAGTACAGTTTCTGCAAAAATTAATGCAGAGTTGATTTTTTTTATTTTTAGCAAAACTGTTATATCTTCAGGCTATTGCTAAAAAGAGATTCAGCTCACTCAGGTCTACATTAGGCTACTTTTACAGTTCTCCAGAAAAACCTGGACTGAATAATAATCCTTAAAGTCTGTAAACTGTCTACATGTACTTTTATACTTAAGGCACAGATCTGTAACTCTCCGTCAATAATCTGTAATGCTTTTAAATAACATCTGCTTAACATTAATCTTGAGGGATGTGCAGAATATGAGTCCTTGGATGTTATATACACTGGTCTAGATGGAGCAGACATAAGCAGCTTAAAAGTGACTGGATGAGTGCCAGCTAAGCCAGTTTCTGCATTTATCTTGATATTTATAATATTGCTGTACACTTATCTGGGACTGAAATGCCAGTAAAACAAGTTTCATTATACTAAACATTAAAGTTTAGGGTGGACCTTCAACTTAAATGGAATGTAAGGTATACATAATTCTAACGTTATCCTTTACAGGTCCATTTCTTATCTACTGATAGAAGGTTATTTAGGACGGGTGAAAGGCACCAGTATGCTTAAGCAGATATTCCATTTTTGTAAATGATCTTCTTTGATGTGCTAAAACGTTGCTTTCCTTCGTTCCTCCTTTACCCCCTCATTACCATGCATTATTTTAACATATTTTATTTTAGATCCAGTGACTTTATCAAAGAAATTCAGGCAGTGCATTGCTGTGGGAGAGGGTGCAACCAGTACAATACAGCAAGCAATGCTCCTCTCAAGAACACTAGGTACTGATGCAGGTACTAGGTTGGCTCATTAGAGGAACTATTCAAATGCCCTAATGGGTGGATTTCAATCTGGAGGATGGACATTACTAGGCAGGCTGCATTTGCACGTAGGCTTCCAAAAGTAACACATTGAGCCTCCATGGTGCATCCACTGCTTGTTCAGGTCTGTTCTGCTTTAGAAAAAGACCTGAATGGTGCTGATGTACAACATTAATTCATGTTTTAACCAGGGCTCCCCCAGATTGCCCTAAAAAGTTTCAGGAAGAGAAGTAGGGAATTCTGGCAACCAACTTCGATGTTGGCATTCTGGCAGTTTTTTATGACCTCACCCAGACACTATAAAAAAGTGGCACATTCCAAACAAAAATTCAGGCAAGAAGAAAAGGGTTTTCACAAGAAAAAATTGAGAAAAATGCTCTCAATCTCCTAAGGACCCTTGCTGTGTTGGCAATGGTGGTGGAGAATTAACCTCATTCTGTAAAACATTTCTCCAATTTTCTGACTACAAGACACAAAGTTAAAGTTAGTCTCTAAAATGATTCAGAAAGGCAAGGAAATCCTTGTTGTGTGTTGAGACAGTTGTCTGAAGTCTTACAACTTGAGTGGGCACGGAAGGGTCACATATCATTACAGCTGCAATGCAAAGTAGTGGGTTAGGCTTTTCACCCTTCAGTGCAATATGAAGGCTTATATCCAGTACTGTGATTGTCAAGATCACAGAATAAAATGAGTGCAGTTTTAATGCAAAATACTATAAAATCTGCCAACATGTATTTAAAATTGGTATTTGGGTTGCCATACAGTTTAATAGGTAAATACATTTTGCAAACTTCTAAAACTAGATATTTCCCAGTGGATGACATGTGTAAACAACAAGGAATGAATAGTAAAAGTATGTTATAATGTTCACAGACATCTTCATGATGTCTGCACCTCACTATAATATTCTAAAAAAAGATACAAAAAGATAACCAAATTTCCCAACCTTGATACAAAGCGTTAAACGTAGAGAAAAACGGTTTTGTGTTCCACCAGGAACCATCTTTTACCTATATCACCAATACCTTTCCCAGTAATGAAATAAGCAGAGAGCCAAGGCATCCTGCATCATTTAGACATGTAGTATAGCAGATAGACTTAGTCAATTTTATCAAATGTGTTATAGGATAAAATCTGCATTCAAACCTCTCCAGAGCTTATAATAAGCAGAATAGGATACCGAGGGGAAGTACAGCCGACATGTTCATTGTGATAACTGGCCCAGTTTCCCAAGTTTAATTAAAACAGGGCCTGTTAGTTACAAAATCTATTACACCCACTGTATTCTCATTTTTACTTGGATTTTAAACGTTGATCATCCCCTAGAACCCTCCACCTCCAATCAGCTAGTTCTTTTTTAGTTTTGGATAGCATAAGGAAGGATTCTAATGCCTTTGCGGTTTTTATTAAGGGATTTTTTCCATGCTTTCTTTCTTACTTCACCTATTTATCTAAAATTATCCTTTAAATTCTGGTCCTATTTTGGCATTGTGATTCCTCTTTGGAAAAAGAACCATTTTGGCTCCATATTCATCATGAGTCCATCATGAAACAGTATGTGAACCACACCCATTAATAAAATCATAACATCAAAATTCAGATCTCCTTCTTCATCACATTTTTAGGTCTCCACACCAAAGGAGGAACTCCAGCCATTCCCTTATAGTTGAGAATATTTTTTAAAAAAGAACAATAGGATACATTAAAAGGAAACTCCTTATTTGACCAAACTTATATAAAACATGTGTGTCCATCCTACTAAAATCTGCAATTTTAGAAGATATATTAGTGATAATAGAAAAATATATGGACATGGCCAATTGAGTTCACCTTTTTTGTGGTAAAGAGTGTTAAATTAGGTCTAATATTGTCAGACACTTATGTCTACCTTCAACATTTTCTAACTCTTTGGTTTTTTTTACAGTTTATAACTATGGACAGATATTTCTTAACATTTATTTCTAATATTACATAGTTCAACTTTCAGCGCTCAGCATCACTAAGTCTACAAGGAATCATTGACCATGATGAGACGTGTAAGCTGCCTGTCTGTGTGCTCATTACATTCCTCTCTATCTATGTGCCCTTTCCCAATTATTCTGCAAGAGAACTGGGCTTCTGTAGATATTGATTTTGCTTTCTTTTTGCTGAAATTCTTTTTTACAAAATTATTGGTCAGATAGACATCAGTATTATACTATAGTATAGACAAGGAGCAATAATAGTGTGCAAAGTGCAGTAAACCATACCAACCAGATTTCAGTTCAACAAAGATTTAATTTTTTTCCGGTTGCAAGGTGTTATTGCCCTTTCACATTAACACTTTCTAGTCTTTTTTTGATTAAGGGAAGGGTTAGAACCCTTATCAAGATAGTATTGCTGACTTTTGTTTCCTAATCTTAAAAATCAGAATTCATGGTTCCTGATTTCTGGTCAATAGGATTGTTATGAAGACAGAGAGTCACCATGATGAAAGCTAGTTGACATTTTAGAAGGTGAAGTGCAATAAACTTGAATATCCCTTATAAATTTGAAGCCAGTTGACTTTACTAATGCACATTTAAATCAGTTTTTAATGAGGCCAAACAAAACTGGCAAAAGCATAGAACTTAACAACACCCATGGTCTTACATGTTAAACAAAAAATGCCACTGCAATTATAAATGACAAGCTCTCAGTTGTATAACATGACTCCAAAAAAATAAAATAAAAAAATAAAAAATAAAATCTAACACTCCTGACCACATCTGAAAATCTGCCAGTGTATTATGAGTCTGTTAAAATTTGGCATACTTTAAATCTTCAAACTTCAAGCAGTCAAACTCAAGCCCTAGTTTCTTCCAGTGATAAGAGGGAAAGATTAAAAAAAAGTACATAAAGAATGTGTATTACACAGTATACTTTAGGCCACATAGGCATATGTTTTTACTTTTTATATTTACTAAGCATTTATCCCAATTTCATGCAGTATGCATTTTATAGAAATATCACTTTCTGAATTTTTGCTTTAAAATGAAATGAAATGTGAACCACTTAAAGGCCACCAACCTCAACATAGGCAGACAAAACTTCTCTCCTAAAGAATCTCTGCTAACATTTACAGGGTTTCACATTTCAGTGGTTGTCATATGAAAGTCTGGCACGGGTTCCCCTACACATACCAGAGTTTTTGCAAGATGTTTCATACTGTCAGCTTCCAAATAAGTGCCCAGAGGTAAAGAAGAACTATTGTTGTTTCTCTTTTCTCTGGAAAATGACCTGTTAGTGGTCCCTGCCAATGGAGATATAATGATTGACCAGTCTGTACTACAGTAAAAAGGGCCATCGGGGTTAGAGGGAGCCATATAGGTCAGATTAGAAGAAATAATCCTATTCACTTCTAATTTTTATTAATTTATTTTTAAGAAGAATAAAGATAAGCTTATACCAGTATAACAACGACCATTGCTTTTATCCAAATACTATGATAAGGCAATATATGATATATAATGCATAAAACTCAGGAAAAAAGCTCCATTGGTATCAGTGACACTGCTCTCTCTTGGTTTACTTCCTACCTTTCAGGTTTCTTTCAATTGTAATTCCTCCTCTCCCAATCTCCTTCCTGTTGGTGTTCCCCAAGGGTCAGTCCTTGGGCTGGTTCTCTTTTCTCTGTACACTCTCGGTAGTCTCATATCCTCCTTTGGCTTACAGTACTATCTGTATGCTGATGACAATCAAATCTATCTGTTCACCCCTGACTTGACTCCTTTAGTCCTGGATAAGGTCTCATGCTGCCTGTCCGCCACCTCGACATGGATGTCTGACCGATTCCTGAAACTCAGCCTGGATAAAACTGAATTCATCATCACCCCCCCCCAAATTCCAAATTTCCCCTAACAGTTAACAACACTGTAATTTGGCCCTCCCCTCAGGTACGTTGTCTTGGCATCACCTTTGATTCTGCCCTCTCATTTACCCCCCATATTCAGAACATTTCCAGGTCCTGTCACTTTCACCTGCACAACATCCCAAAAATCTGCCCCTACCTGTCCCCTGTCTGTCCCCTGAAACCACCAAACTCCTTGTAAACACTCTTATAATCTCTCGTCTGGACTAATGTAATGTCCTCCTCTCTGGTAATCCACTGGCTTCCATTTAACCTGAGAATCAAATTCAAGCTCCTGTGCTTTGCCTTCAAATCCCTACACAGCTCCTGTCCAACCTACCTTCTGACCGGGTAGAAAAATACTCCCCTAGCTGCTCTCTTCACTCCTCCAATGAGCAACTAATGACTTCCTCACTCAGAACCTCATCACACGCACGGATACAAGACTTTTCTAGAGCTGCCCCGACTCTCTGGAATGGTCTTTCTCCTCCTGATCGGCTTGCTCCTACTTTCTGCTCATTTGAAAGAGTTCTCAAAACACATTTTTTCAGACTTGCCTACCTATCTCCTTCTGTCTCTCAAAACCCTCACTACTTCCCACCACTACATCTCTCCCCTCCTATTGTGTAATAGTTCCCCCAACTCCTAGATTGTAAGCTCTTCTGGGCAGGGTCCTCTCCTCCTGTGTCAATGTCTGTAACTATCTGTCATTTGCTACCACTAATAATTGTACAGCGCTGCGTAATATGTCAGTGCTATATAAATCCTGTTTATTAATATATTAATAATAATAAAGTTCAATCCCACCATTGGATTGACTTGACCTATAGTTGTTTGTTAGTTGTGCGGAAATTTAACTGCAAAACACTTGGTTTCATGATCAACTTGAAATAAATCTAGGCAAATTTGCTCATGCATAGTATCTGTGTTTATATGTGTTTATCTTTAAATACATTTTACATATACCTGGTGTTAGACATCAATGATAGACATCAAGAAAAGAGAGAGGGTACAGAAGTATTTCCTTGCATAGGGGCCTTGCATCACCTGTATCTGCCATGGTTTGAGAAACACTGTTATTATATTACTTACTGTTACTATATGTGTATGTGTATATGTGTAGAAGTTTGAGAAGAAATATAATAATGTGGCTTTCCCTAGAAAAGGTGATATTTCTGTTTATAAGGCAGCGAGGGACATTTGGATTCCACAAAGTACACAATTGATATTTGATAGGTGTGCAGTGGGAAAGGAAACGTAATCTAAAACAAAATTCCTGTCCAGTGTGAAAGTACAGTTGATCAAGGATTTTAAGAAGATGGAAGTGCTGCTGTGATGTATTTCACATGAAAAATTTCAGCCAGTAACTGGTTTAAATTTCCTAAGGGAGCTATTTGTCAGACGAGGAAGAAAATGAAGCTGGTGAGGCTTTCTCAAATCTAGACAGATAGCTATAAAGTATACTGCACAAGGATTACCAAACACCTCCTGATCACTCACAGCATTAAATATAATCTGCAGGTTTACAAGATCAAAGGCTTACTACAAAATAAATAAGAGCACTGATTGAAGACATCAGCACATCTCCAAATTACTTTCTTAAAAAACATTCGACTAAAAGAGATGGGATCCAATATCAAAATTCATAGTTTTATTCATGTGGCTCCTTCAAATTCTGTCTTGAATTAAATATTTGAAGAACAACTACAGGAAGCAAAACCATTCAGTGAACTGGTAAAAAAAATTGCAACCAGGCAAAAGTTACTCATTCCAATAAATTTTCCTAATATCATTTTTCAGAGACTGAAGCCTCAACGTGTTGGGCAAACTTCTTGTGCTTTACTGTACATAGATGGGGCTCCGGAAAATTAAATTGTAGATATAAAATATTAAGACAGTTTGCAAACATCTGAGACTCAAATCAAAAAGCTTTAACACAGGATATGGATCGTTACACCATACACCTTAGACAGTACACCACAGTTTCCATACAATTTTTCAAAATTCTTGGCAGTATCCGATTTCTACTTGACTCATCTCCTTCTATAATGCCAAATCGTACAAATGCACAAGGAAGAAAAACTTCATTTTAAACATAGGATTGTAATTTAAAAATCTTATTGGACTATAAATAACTATTGCTTTTTTTAGGTAAAGATCTTTATCCTGGTGTGTAGAGATGAGTGAATGTGTCCTGATTCAGCTCATGCGGAGTACACAAATGTTCTTTGTAATTTTCCGAAGAGAGGCAAGTTTTTTTATTGAGAAGAGAAATAGCAAGACCCTACGTGTTCACTTTTTTCATTTTTGACTTTAGTTCCACTTTAGATTTTAACCAAACCCTGACATGGAGCCTGGAGAGGCCAGGAAAAATAGGGGAGGGATTGAGTAGGCAACCCCCTTCGCCTCTGTTTTGTCCATATCAGCCTCAAAGTCTTCCTTCAACATTGTGAGGGGACAGGGCCTCTTCCACAATTCCCTGTGCGGATTTGTTGGGAGGGCTTATGCATTTTTTTTAAATCCTCCTTAAAAAAGGAAATTTCAAATATTCCCCTGCATTACATTAGCAACCATTACCCATTCCCAGAAATGGTAAAAAGTAACATTTTTGAAAAAAACTTTATTGAAATACAAAAACATTGACTTACTTTAAAAAAAAATGAAATTAAAAAACTTTAATTATGTTTCCAGAGATAACTCAGCATCAGTCTTATATCAGTGTAACTGTGCGTTTAGCTTTTTGATTGAATTTCTGTGTTTATATGTGTTTATCTTTAAATATATTTACATATACCTGGTGTTAGAGGTTTGATTCAGGCAGAATTAGAATCCTTTTTGCCCTTGCCCCTAGCACAAAAGTAGAAACATTTACATAAAAATATACTTACCGGTAAGTTTTCCAATACCAGCTCAGGTTGGAACCTTATAAAAACAGACAATTTTATTCCTTAGCAAAATTAGACACAGCAGGAGGTAGAGCAAAAAAAGACTAAACTGGTGATTGCAAGTTCAAGATCAAGCACAGTTAAAAGTTTCAGATAAACAGAAATAGCACTCAGGGCAGTTTAAGGCTCTCTTATCAACCAATAAATCAGGAAAACTATAGGCAACAACAGCAAAACAACAAACAAGGCAGAGGCAATGCCAGGAAGCGAGAAATAAGCACCATCTTTTATTGCAAACTTTAAGACCACATAATCCATCCAAATGCCCAATAATAGAAATATGATAGATAATTTCATTTTCCTGCCATTTTAGTGTCTAGGTAGCGAGTGTTAAAAACCTTCCTTAAAAAAAGCGCAAACAAAACAAAGCAACAAAAATGTCATTTTATTGAAATGTCAAGACAAAACGAATGAATTTAATATCCACTTTTGCCTGCCAATCAGGTTTTATTTTGCTAGCACAGCTTTTTCTGCTTTATTTCTGTGATCACTGTTTTTGTTAGAAGGGAATTTTTTTTCCTTTTACAAGAACTGCTTACATAGTCCCAAAACAGTTTAAATAAAACAACCTTTTTGTGCAGGAAAGAAAACTCTCAAAAGGTTCAATTCATTAAGCTTGTAGCATATGCCAAAATTATTGTTATTTTCAGCTATTTGAATGTTTATTTCAGCTCTTATCGGCTCTTTTTGCTCAAGCAGTCATTATGACAAATAACAATCATTGTACTTTACTGAAATAAGCTTTTGGGTTTAGTGAGTCTGTGCTTTGTTCATGTACAGCAAGGTAACAGGTTCACTTGAGGCTTCACTGTAAACCTAAAAAGAAAAATGAAATTTATTGCAGCTTACCAGTCTTAAGATGCAATGGCTACAATATTCTTCTTCTTTCAGGGTTTTTTAATATTTATTTTTATATTGTAACCTTGCAAACAAATTTCCTGACCTTCCTTTTTATGTAAGGAGCCAGGGTGGACAAGGGCTGTCTAAATTCTGGATATGTTTATCCCTCACAGGAGCTAGCTCTGAACCTGCCCACCTCCTTTCTAAAGTAATATGTAGACCGGAGGTCTCCAACCCCCGGTCCGCAGTAAAGAGTCCGTAGATTCAATGATCCACAAGCTGCAAAAGTTTGGGGACCACTAATGTAAGCTGTTACCAGACTGTAGCTTCTCACAGTATATGAATCATTTTTTATTTGTTTAGAGATGACTTCTTGTAATATGTGAATGAGAGCAATCAATTGACCCTGTATTTGCAGTGGATTCACCAAGGAACCAAAGCACACAATGGGGGACACAGTAACCTGGTACCCTCAGAAGTGTTAACTACCAAAAACAACAATAAAAATTGCCAAATTGTTCAGCAGAATATTTTCTAATCAGTGACTTTGGCTTTCTTTATAAATATGAATAGTTTTTTGGTATCAGCATATTACACAATGCATCACATACAACTGGGGAACGCATTTTTTTTGTTGCGTTAGATCTTACACTTGTTTTTTATAAATTTTTGGGTGGTGAATCCAGTTTTTTGCTATCACATCTAGTTTTTACTATACAGGGTACCCTCCAAGTTTGTCAAAAAAAAAAATACAAATTTTACATACAAT
>NC_092861.1:24324343-24341244 GCF_032062135.1 Pyxicephalus adspersus
GTCAGACATGATCTGAAAGAAAGGAAATACGTGTGGTAAGTAGAAAAATAAATTTTGCTTTTTCACTATGTAGAGCAGCGCACAACCTCTGACCACACTGTCTTCCGTGTAAATGAATAGCCTATACAAATCCACGCTACAGTAATCGCATTAGTATAAGCAATAGGGAAAAAACCTGAAGTGATAGAAGAAAACTAACTGCACTTTCAGAAGCAGCATACCTATTTTAGTGTAAATAACCCTAAATATTGAAGTCAACAAAAAAGTTGTTCAAAATTGTTCCCCAGTGTAATATGTCTATAATCATGTCACTAGTTACATTGGAGGAGCTCACAAGCCAGTGTCCTTAGTATAGTCATTTTCATATTGCATTTAACACTTAAAACGGACCTATCACCACAATTTTACTTTACATAGAAGGTAGATAACCCTTTATATTAAGGAGAATGTGTTTTGTTATTTTTTCATTAAATGCCTTTTTTTAAAAATAAAAGGCAAAGCCCCTTCCGATTCAGTCTTTAATGCCGTGGCGGTAGCAGAGCCTGGGATACCTGCGTCACAAATCCCAGGAGGCTTGGGCTGCTCCTTCTGCACATTGTCCAAGAATGGGCATGCGCCAAAGAGACTTTTCTGTCATTGAAAAAAGAAAGATACAGATCTCATGTTTGCGCAGTGAGATTGGCACTTTCTATTATTTACAAATTCAGTGGCATGCGTCACCTGACCTTGCGCCTGTGCGGTGTGAGATCAGGTGATGTAGGTAGAAGAAGGAAGAAGACAGACGAAGATGGCGGTGCCAGGGACTTCTTCCGCGCTAGGAAAAAAGCAACTGGAATGACGTGGGACTGTATGGAAGACAGCTTCAGGGGAATCAACAGATCTGCGAAAGTAAAGGTAAGTGTCAGTTTCTTCTTTTCACTTTTTTAACTATTAACTTTTTACTGAATAGGGGGCACATGGACCACCTAGGATTCCATTATTACAATATAATATAATCTTAAATACATGGCTGAAGATTTTGAAATGTAAGATTTTTAGTATATTGTATATTACAAAAATTTACGACAGATCCCCTAATTTAAATTGTACTTATTTACATATTGCAGCCGAATATCATCAAAGTAGTATAATTTGTCTGTAAATGATTGGATGATGCAAAAACCACTGTGACATACATAGCTTTGTAAGAAAATCTGTATTAAAACATCCATTTTTCCCACTGAAGTCTCAGGACCCAAAGTTGTTCCGGAGCAATGTCACATTAGGACGTGCAACACAAGGTAAAAAGGGTTCTGCACCACTGCTTAAATAAACAACTAATTTGCCTGTCTTCCAGTATAACATACTGCATGCAATTAACCAGAAAGGACATGTCCATAGGTGTGTTAGTGCAGTGATATAATTGCACAACAAAACTGGATTCCTTTTTACAGTCAATATATTGACCTGTTCTATATGTGGATGCAGTAACAGGATAAATTACAAGTCACCTTAATTACCTCAACTGCCTTAATTGTAAACCCTGGAATGTCAGTAATAAGATGGTTGATTGATGTCAGCATCAATTCAGTGTATAATGGCGGTACTGCTGTTAATAATATCAGTACACATGCATCAACTTACAAATATAGTGTTACGTCATTGTATATAAATTAAGTGAGCTCATAGCAACTGCCAAGGAAAGAAAAGTAAGGATCAGTTATAGTCGTTAAAGCCCAGGAGACGCGAGAGATTCTGCAGCAGGAAATAGCTCACCAAGGGCAGGATTGGTAAACTGTATAGTAAAATACTTATGTTAGCACTCCGTCCACCGATTATCTGTCCAGCAGCCTGCAGCATCCTCAGCCTCCCTTAGCCCAGCAAAGATGCCTTTTTTAGCATCCCCTGCACTTACTCGGAGGCTGTTCACAGCTAAAGGGGATTTTAGGAATTGTGCAGCAGCCAATGAGTAGTTCCTGGCTCCAGCCTTGTCCTGCTATTGGCTACTAGCCTTATTTATACTTCCCTGATACCAGGCTCTGGTTGTTGGATCCTCAGCCTTGTTACCTGTTAGTTGCTCATTCACACTCATTTTGTGCCTTATTGGATTCCTGACCCGTGCTTGTACCTGGATTATGCTTGTCTACTGCCTGCCCTGACCTGTGCCTGTACCTCAACTACACTTGTTTGCTGCCTGCCCTGACCATCAGTCTGCCTGAATTGACGTCCTGCTTTTAACCAACTTAGCACCTGATCTGCAATGTCCCTACATCGGAGTCCTCCCTTCCAGTCGCCCTTGGTAGGGAGAGCCTGGGGGCTGCGACCTGATGTGCTTCCCACAGCAAAGTAGTCTGGTAGCCATTAGGGTCACCGGCCCATCATCCCTTGGTGAAGACTAGGAGACACTTTGACCCCGTACCCCAAGTAATCCTGTACCACCTACCTTGAGGCAACGCTGTAAAAACTTACCTGCTTACATGTGTCAGTCCCTTTCAAGCTGGATGAATGAGACCTCACACCTGAGGTATGAAAATGCTGCAGGAAGAGGAATGCCTGAACATCCAGGCAGTAAGGGAGCAACACATGACAACAAGTGAGTATTTCACAACTGAAATACTTTCTGCTGCTGGTAGGGATCACTGGACTGACATGGCCCTGAGGTCATCCTATGTGGTTCAGCTACAAGACTATACTATTCGTTATATCATATGAACTTATTCAGTAAGATAAGGCGCAACATGCAAACTGCATTAGATTTTACCAAATACTATAGTCAGGACTAAATATTAAAACACTAATAAAAGATTATGCCATTTATCTTAACATGCAAGACGGCACAATCTTAACATCAATATTGCTCATAGATTGCTTATAGATTTGACCATAGTATATGAAATGGTTCAACAGCTAACAGTATAGCATCCCACAACATTAGAGGATGTCTCTACATGTTTCACGGTCAATGCTGCTTCATCAGGATAATAATGTTGAGGGATAATTACTTATAGCATGTATCATACATTACAGTATCTTGTCATTTTTAGCAAATATATATATAGGGCCTCAAAGCAAACCAAGAGCTCATGATGAGGGTAAATGCAAACCGATAGGTGATAGGAGAGAGGAATCTCTGTATAGATGTAGATGAATTGCCACTTCAAAAATGAAAGAGATAGACCACAGGTCCCAGCTCTGATAGCTCTTGCCGTCAGCCATGGAGGTGGCAATTCATCAACATTATTAACCTGATGAAGCGGCATTGACCGTGAAACGCGTCGAGACACCCTTTATTCTTGTGAGATGCTATACTGTTAGCTGTTAGCTGTTAACCATTTGATATACTATGGTCCAATCTTTGAGCAATATTGATGTTCAGATTGTGCCGTCTTGCATGTTAAGACAAATGCCATAATCTTTTATTGGGGTTTTAATATTTTCAAAATAAAAAGTTTTTGTTAGTTGATTTTATTCATGTGCCTAATAAGTCCCCTTTCTTTCTGCATATTTTGAATTATTACAGAAGGAACAGGCAATGTGACATCATAACAATTACTGAAGTGATAACATAAATCACATTAGAGATGAGATCTGGTTTTCAGTTTACCATGGACTCAAGTGGAATCCTTTACATTGGATGTTGATTAGGATTGTCATACATCCACTGGATTTGCTGGCATGAGGGTATGTGTATGTTCAGTTTTTATTTCAAAGACTCTTTCCCCACCAAAAAAACTGTAATGGAACCAGTGGCTATTGCCTATTACTTTAGTAGGGTTCACTGAGAACATCAGATAAGACAAATGAAATATGTTCACCAAATCTATGCCAGTGTGGAAGAGCTGAACTTGAGTTTACCCATAACTAGTCACAATATTACTAGGCAGTAGTGCAAATTTTTTGCCTTTTTAACATTAAACAGAAAATAAGAAAGAAATCCTGTAAATTCCCCAGATTCTGTTTTGGAAAATGTTTGCTAAATTAAAGTAATAGACTGCATTTGAAATAAAAAAAACTGTAAATGCACACAAGGAGCATTATCTACTTGCCAAATACCTCCATTTTCTTTTGCACATTGGTCCAGTGCACCATTTTACTCATTCACCGATGTCAGTAATCTGATGATCTGAGAATCAGACTCCCCTACATGCAGATAACATTATGTACAAACATAAATAAACGGTCAGTACATTAATGTTCTATAAAGCCACCAAAGAGCTGCATTGGATGTTTTAACTGCAATTGGTGATATAAGTAGCATAGAGAAAAGAAAAATTGGACAGCAGAAGCTTTAAAATTGAACTACATTTAGGCATTACAAAAATTGTGAGCAGGCAAGTTCATTGCAGAAGGGACAGCCAATGTTTCTTCTGCGATAAATGAAAATGACATGCTTGTTTCCAATTTGATATTTCAACTCACCTTTCCTCACTCAGTTGATGGCATCAGCTTCCTTATCCCTTTTCTGGGTTCAGGATTTTTGATCATATTGATTGGCCAGGACAGAATGATGTAACTAGTGCACCTGCTCATAGGAGTTCATTTATTCCCAGCAGCCAGCTATGGCTAAGCACATGCAGCTCAGTGTACTCTATAAAGAAGATTGCAAACTGGTGGGTAAGTTTGTTTTATTGCAGAAGGGACATCACCCATCCCAATAAAGAATTTACATGCACAACTTTTGTAATATTTAAGTTTAGTTCTTCTTTAGGTAAACTCTTTGTGATGGTGTAAGGATGACTCTAGGTTCTGGCTGCAACAGATTAGACACAGATAAACTGAACTTTCTGGTTTTGGAACACTCACATTGTTTGCTGGGTAACCTTAGTGCCCATTTGTTTTCGTGTTGCCTGGAATTACTCTTTAACTCAAGTTTCACTAATGACTTTTAGAAAATCTCATTGAGTTTTCTTACTCAGCTTTTTAACTTTTTATTGACTTTTAGTGTAAGCCATTGTAAATACTTGACTGCTGAGAATGGAGGAGCCAAAACAGCAGTGTACTAGTTACCAAGGAGTATTCAGTCATAAAAGCCACATGATTCATCACAAATTACAAGTACTGCAGGAAAATTATTGAAATTTAAAATAGGTTCTAGTTCAGATAGACAATAAAAGCAAATACAAACTGTTCCCATTTTGTGCATACTGGACAAAAGCTATTTTTTTTTACATAAATTTACCCGATTACCTTATTTCATATATGATCTGACTCTCATCTGTTATTGACAAGCTGGAAATGCCGCATTGTATGTGCAGTACAGACAAAATTCAATTATACTCTATGCTGCTCGGAGAAAACGTCCTTGTGATTCCCAGGGGAGGAATGTGAAATCTTTTAAAGGGTAATAGAATCAATTGATTTGTGACTAACACCCAAATAACAGCACAGCTTCTAACTCAGGTCTAACCTGTCTGACAATAGTGTTTCTTCTCTTTTACTTCTTTTTATAAAAATCAGCTAAAAGTTAAGAAAGAATTTGCTAAGTGCTCTTTTGATCTGAACTAGACACATAAAACCTAAAAAATGTTTTTAAAAAATTACAACCTTTTATATTAAAAATAATTATAATGATTGAATGCCCCAATAGGGCATATAGAAACTACCCCTCCCCAACACAAGTGGAAATGTTAAAAAAAATATTCAGCTCTCCTAATGCAGTTTTCTCTAAACTGTACTGGATTTTCATAAATCTTCCATTTCTGTAACTTTTCTATACTTCACTTTGTCCTGTGTAGGGCCGGGATGAGATAAATTGTTAAGGTGGTAAAATTAGAAATCCACATCCTTTAGTTGACCCAAGCAGTTAACACAGATATGCAGACCACTCAGGTTGTGACTACGAAGGTGAGGGGGCAGTTATTGCTCTGCCCATGGGTTCTATGACCTTCTTTTCAGGAATCAGCACATTTTTCTCCCATTCCTGTGTCACCCAACTAAAAAAGGCATTTTTAAACTTATTTATCAACGGCCTTATCCTACAAATTGATCTAATATTTACATAAAAGCATTGATAAGCTCATTTATCTTACGTCTACGGCTTATACTAATTGATCTAACATCTGCATAAATATGTCCTAGCCAACCCCTGAGGAAGCCTTGTTAGGTAAAACGCGTCGGGGGAATTAAACTGGAACAGTTACTTGACATTGATGTGTTAGTTATACACAGTATAGCATGAATATTTCAACCCTGTGATGGAACAATGGGCTTGGTGGTATATAATATGATTGCTATGTAATTATGTATGAATCTTTTTTATCAACACATATTTAATTTTCAAATAATTAGCCTTAAAACCCTGTCTTTTCTTGTTTCTTTACATTTTCCAGTGTGACCATTTTTATCTGATAGTCCTATAAAGGCTGAAAAAGGTGAAAATTTTATCCAAATATATAAAATACAACACTTAACATTAAAAAAAGATTGTTAGAACAAAAGAAGCACTAGATCAAACTTTCTACATATTTTTTAAAACATTTTTGACCTTGATATTCACCAGATCCCAGGACTCTATTGCTAGGTGCATTATCTCATTTATTAGTGGACATTGAGGCTTTTAGCTGGTAAGTAGAGAAGAACTGTGTGGATAACTTGGCATTTTACTAAATTCATCGGGGAGGTACAGAGGAAGAAAAGAAAGGATTTGGAACTTTCACATGTAATTTAAAAGCCTTACAATGACATGATAATATATGACATTTATTCCATGGAATTCTGACGTTCCTGTGCTTTTGTGGCTTATGGTTGTATGGAACTAACACACAATGGTATTAAAGAATTATCCTTGTTATTTATGGCTGCAGTGTAGTTCACATTAAACTTCGGCTATTCTAAAACTGATTTCAACATTACAAATGAAAATGAAAACATGTTAAGTTAATACTGACCATACCAAGACATTTTCTTTTGTGCTTTGAACTACACAATGTTTTGTACTAAAATTTCATTATTTTATAACAGAAATTACTATTCATGTTCAGTTTGAGAAAAGCACAAGGACAATGACCGAGACTGGATGTCCTCTGCGCCCACAATCTGTAGATTAAGATTCACCTGCATGATATCCCATACAAAGAGAACATGAATTTACATTTTATTTTGTTAACAATAGCAGTCCTATAAGAATACCAACCAGGAACCATTGTGGCTCCTGATAATGCGATTTGCATGTCAACTATAAAAAAAAAATAATTTTAAACACCTGACATTATACTGCCAGAAAACTTTCTGTGCACACAGAAAGAAATACTTAGGAACAAAAACCCTTTTGCCTTTTTGATAACCTATAATAAGAAATATGAACACAATATTCACTATAGTAGGACATAGAACTAATAAGCTTTTTTTTGTCCCAAAAAATTGTGACCAATGACTTTTAGTAACAAAAGGTAACTTTAATAATATCCCCATTTATATCTATACATCACATACTAATATCACTATAACTTTATTTTCAATATTTTTCAATGTACCAGACACAATAGGAGTGGCATTATGCTTCTTGAAGAGTTTCCAAATTGATCATTGTAATTGCATATTCTATTTAAGATAACAAATAAGGTCTACAATGCATAAAGGGAACGAGTCCTGTATTCTGTAGGGCCAGCCCACCTAAATTTTTAAGATGCGATGTCCCAGAAAAATACTGTAACAAATTTGACATACCAGGCATTAAAACTCACTAACAATACACAGTTAAAGCAGTCAAATACATTGGGGAACTCGTTTTTTGTTACGTTACACTTGTTTTTTACTAATTTTTTTGTGGTGAATCAAGAAATGACCCCAGTTTTTTGCTATTACATCCAGTGTTTACGATATAGGGTACTCTCCATTTTCATCAAAAAAACATACAAATTTTACATACAATGAATGTATTGTTTATTTAAATTTCTTTTGTTCATACAAAGCATTTATTGTTACTAGCAGTAAGCAGTTAAGGTAAAAATTTATGCTTATAGCTTTTCCTGGAGTGTTCAGTGTTAGGACAATCCCGCCAGATGATCCAACAATAGTCAGCTATCATATGTACATCCCATCTACCCTGATACCGTCATCCCATCTACCATGACCTTCAAATCTTGGTGGAATCATTCACCTTGCTCATCACCGACTGCACCAAGGTTTTCCGAGAAGTTAGAAAGATGGCTATGTAGAAAATGCACCTTGATGCTCATATTGCAACCAAGCATTTTGTAGCTCTCCAAGAGTTTCTGGTCAATATCTGTGTAATTATTTGCTCGTGCTTTTCCAAGAAAGTCTTTGACAATGGCTTTGAATGATATTCAAGCATTCTTTCTGACTTCTGACATTGTCCTGATGAAATGTTCATCTTTGATGAGCTGCCAAATCTGTGGACCATCAAACACACCGGCCTTTATTTTTTCAAATGACAGGCTAGGAAATGCCAAAATGAGGTACTTGAAACATCTCCTTCAGTTGACAAAGCTTTAACGAACTGCTTCATCAGACCTAGTTTCATGTGGAGAGGCGGGAATATAAAATTCTTTCTATCAACAAGTGGCTTATGTAGAATGTTTGGATCACCTGGTTTTAGTGCAGATCTTGGAGGCCAATTCCTTTCCACCCAATGCCTCTCATGAGTTCTGTTGTCCCACATGCACAGATAACAGGGATACTTGGTGTATCCGCGTTGCTGACCAAGAAGGAAGCAAAACATTTTACGGTCAACACAGATTAACTATTTGTGTTGGTGATATTGCAACAACTCAATGACTCTCTTTATGTCTGCATATTCTTCACAAAGAGAAACCGAATGACCAATTGGGACTGACCCAAATGTATTGCCATTGTGAAGGAGGACACACTTTAAGCTTTGAGATATTGATGAATAGTCACCATTCAGTTGAGTTATAAATTGGAATTCTGAATTCCACCATTAAACCAGATATGGTATGGCAATACACAAAGCCACTCTCAGTTCTAAAGTATGATACCTTTGTTCCTTTTTCAAGTAAGTTTTTCTCACACAGTTCTGATGCTAGGAATTCTGAAACCTTCTTTGATAGCAGCGCACAACCTCTGACCACACTGTCTTGCGTGTAAATGAATAGCCTATACAAATCCACGCTTCAGTAATCGCATTAATATAAGCGGTAGAGAAAAAACCTGACGTGATAGAAGAAAACTAACTGCACTTTCAGAATCAGAATACCTATTTTAAGTGTATATAAGTTTAAAAATTGAAGTCAACAAAAAATGTGTTCAAAATTGTTCCCCAGTGTTATAATTATTAAAAAGGATTTATATAGCCCCAAAATTGCAAGTGCCAACAACGCACCACTGTACATTGTATGCAATCAATTGTGGTATTACATTTCCTTCACATTATTCCAAACTTTCTTCATTAGTCTTTTTTTTTTTACTTGCAGACAAATTCTTCCAATTGATCAGCAATGTAAGAAGCACTCTTCCAGTGACCACCATGCTAATGTACTATGAGGTGTTCACCCATATTAAAAAGGTAAAAAATATTGTCCTAGCATGCCCTAAGTATGAAAAGCGGCCTAAATTAGTAGTAAGCATGAAATAGTATGTTAGATATGATATATAACTGACTATGGTAGTTCCAGTAATGACAGTTTTAGTGTGTTTTGGAATTGTCATACCTACCCTCCGTTTTGTACCTACACATTTTATATGTCGTTCTGCTTGTGCTTATTTGTTGCTATGAGCATATTGATTGATAGACTTAGGTCTGAAAGTAAAACCCTTTAAAAGTACAGAATGGTTAAAACACTTTTTTCTTTTTTTTTTTTTCTTTGGTGAGAGTTTGTCGTATTGGAAATACTTCAAGGTCAGGGCAGGTCCCAACTGGAAATGAGCACATAACTCTTCTAAAGCGATTACTTAGCTTATTGAATAAAATAGAGCTTTGAGCGTTCACTTTGATTAATATGTGCAGGAGAATTCAACCAAATGTGTGTCGCACATCATTGCATGGTTGACATGAATGCAACTTTGCTTTAATAACAAAGCTAAGTGAACATTTATTATTTATTTAGTAAATCAAGCCCACTGTCTCTATCAATGCAAAACATTTTCTGTAGAAAGGGAATGAGTCAGATTCAAGCTGAAGGACACAGGTATGAAGCAAATAATTACAAATGCTGGAAAATATTTACTTAATATTAAAATTAATGGAGTATATGAAATGCCTGTTCATTAAGAGAATTTTGGATTTATCCAATTGTCCTAGCCATAATAAAGAAGTCCACTCTCCTTGTTAAATGCTGCACCATTTCTACAGAAGGGAGGATAAATTTACCTCCATGGGAAAATACAAGTACTAGAGTCCAATATTTTTGGTGCTAGAGTCCATAAGAGACACAACACATCAGTCATTAGTTAGTATTTAGGAATTTATTTATTTAACATACCCATTGACTATGGACCTTTGATTTGAGAAATCAGCCCAGCAACGTTGTCTACGTCCCACTCTTTTATAACCACAACCTCAACCCCATCTGGCAGCAGTCAGTAGCCACAGAGAAACGGAAGAACCTACAATATATCTCCCACATACATGATTTATTATACATACCAGAAAGAATAATCCCTTGAAATGTAATTGTTTTACCAATGTAGACTAATTATTTACTGCCTTCCTTTCAAATAGTAATGCTTATGTCTTAATCTTTCATATTATTACAGAACTTGGTTTCACTAGAAACTCATACAGTTAATAAAGACAAATGATGACCTGTTTTTCATCTATAATATGCAGCTCCTTCACAGCACACCATTTATTTTCTTTTGGCGGGTTGGGATTACTGATATATCACATCAATCTAAAGTTTGCTGAAAATATTCCATAGTGAAGAGTTGGTAAAAAGTGTCAGACATTCCAGTTTGCTTTTTCCAAGCAACAATTTATCACCTTTTTCTGTTTTTTTTTTATTTTAATTTCATCTAGTGATCCTGCCAGTGACACCTTTCCTGTCCTAGGGTGACAGTTCCTGTCCTAGGGTGAGAAAAGGGACTTCAGAACATATCCCTCATATCCCAGGGAGAAAGAACAATATTTGCTCAGATTTCTAAAAGGATATAAATGTAGTCCCCGAGTTAAGGACATCCGACATACGGAGGACTCCTAGATACGAACGGTGCTTCCCTGCTCGCTCGTGTGCTGGATGGAGGCCTGATGGGGGGAGGGGACAGTTTGCATGACTAGCAGAAGAAATCTTTTGCTACACATAGCTGACGTTGTGGGTAATCTTAAGAGCTGAGCTGATCAGTAACATCTTGTAACTATTTAATGACCGAGACAAACCCTGCAGTTGTTTCTTTTTGCAAATCAAAGCATAGCTTGCTCCAAAAGTTAATGAATGTCTAGGATCCATAAAGTTTTTTTTTTTTTGCTTTGTGATTAGCAGTGAGGATTTTATTTTTGTAACTGACACCACACTGCCTAATAATATGGTGGGACAAACATCTGTCCTAATTGCATTTATAAAAATAATGTACCTGTTCTGACTTACAAATTCAACTTAAGAACAAACCTACAGTCCCTATATCGTATGTAACCTGGGGACTACCTGTACAAGCATTTTTTGCACTTATTGAACAGATATAACTATGTTTTCAGTGGTACATTTAACAGACCAAAGAGAGTAAATACACCTTAACCAATTAAAATTCAACTTTCTCCTTTACTCAAGAAGTATGGTGTGCTCAATTATAGGACAATATGGCCAAATTTGAATCGATCTGGTCACCTGGATACCAAGCTCCCTCAAGCCTTACTTTGACTTTTGTATCCTTAATATTCAGACCCCTCTTGTTAGATCCCCACCCCTGAGCCGATCGCCTCTTTACCATCCTTTCCTTTCTGCCACTCTTTTTTCTCCCTGTACCTCTTACCTTTCTGTTCTCTCTGGTAAGATGTTACTTTTTACGCTTCCAGTTACTTTACCATTTATCGCCTAGGGCAGTGGTCCCCAAGCCCTAGGTCATGGACCGGTGCGAGCTTGTGGCTGATGAGTTGGGGGCCACAAATGACAGGAGGCAGAAGCGCTGGCAGTGGTAGCGCCTGTGGCCCTCCTTACACTCACACTGACAGTGTGACAGCAGGAGCGCAACCATTGTCAGCTAGTGTGCTGACAGAAGGCCGGGCTGCTGAAAATAGCAGAGTAGTGTAAGCTGTACATATACCAGGCCGCAGCAAAATTTTATTTTATGTTACCGGGCCCTGCTTACAGAAAGGTTGGGGACCACTGTGCTAGGACACACTGCATCAGTTTAATGCTGTGGCCTATTTTTTCATCCATACCCTTAACAGTGGCCCTCGACCCTTCCGTGGGACTCCATATTGATGAATTTTTTTGGCCATGGTGTATGATCTGCATAGCTGATGTTCTTTTTGTTCTTTGTACTTTTTGTACTCTTCATTGATCTTTCAATATAAGTTATATATGTCTCTTTAGCACTATGTGTACGAGTAGATAAAGAGTGTTATTTTATATTGTAAAGTGCTAATTTGCAGAATTGTAGAGCTTTTTTTGGATTTATATTCAGATCATTGACAGAACCATATCAACAAAAGTATCAACATTTTAAATGTTTAACTTTAGGACATCCCTTAGGATGAAAACTCCAAAGAAAATCTGAGAAAGAATGATGCTAACATTAAGTGATTATTGACCTCCATAGTCAACTGTGCTATTACCACTTTAAGTGTGGATATTTTGAGACCAGATGCAGCAAGGTCTAGGGAGACTTTAACAGTGTCAACCAAAGATGCAGCATGATTTGGAAGGACTTCAATAGTAATATCCTTATATTCGACCCAAATATAACTGTTCAAATTCGGATAGACCAGACCCAAAAAACATGGGATTCGACTTTGCAAATTTGTGTTTGTTAAAAAAAACAAATGAGGCTTTAATGTTAAAGTAATTTATTGAATGTGTATGATTTTATTTTTGTTACAGGTTATCCCACAGTAACAGGATAATTCCCATGGCTGCACAACTGTGGGAATCCAACTGTCAGTGTGGGATCCCCGGGCACTGGAGGTTAAATGTGGACAAGACTTCCGTTCATTACCTCTAGTGATCTGTGATTGGCTGAGGAAAGGTAAACCCTGATGACAGCTTAAGCGTTATCAGGATTTTCTTTTCCCTAGCCAATCACAAAGCACTAGAGGTGAATGAATGGGGAGGCTTGTCCCCATTTAGCCTCTAGTGCCCGGGGATCCCAGGGGACTCCTGTGTTCTTGGATAGAGAATCTCCATCCAAGAACACATACTATAGTTACGCTAGGGCTGCAAGAGCAATCAGGGGAGAGGAGCTGTCAGCTCTGCTCCCCTGATTGCTCTTGCAGTTCTGCACAGTCCCGAAAAATAACCCAAATTTTCCCCCATTGACTTTAATAGTGTTCGAATTTGAAGTTCGATCACCCAAACAATATCCTCCTATTCGATCGAATAGCTGTCGAATCAAATAGTGAGATTTTCAACCAACACTAGTGTCAACCAAAGATGAAGGATGTTCTGGGAGGGTTTTACCAGTGTCAGTTTCTATAATTATAGGAGCTGACACTGTTGAAACCCTCCCAGATCTTGCTTTATCTTTGGTTTACAGTCCACACAAATCTTGCTGCATCTTCAGCTGCATCTAACCTGACTTTGGAAGATCTGCAATTACCGGCTAAAATAGTGTATGAAACACCAGAGGTGTCCAGGGAATGTTTATAATTTATAAGTAGCTGGGCATGCAGAAGCTGTCAGTCAAGTGAGTGCTAAAATATCCCTGAAACCAAAAAATTAAGGAAAACTTGGGGATTTGGATTTTTGGCGTTATTTGACTGATAAAAAAAATATGTAAAATGTAAACGTGCAGTGTAGTTTTTCTGGCCCAACAATGGGATAAAGTGGTGAAGGGCCAGATCCCTTATCAAATATTTATTGCTGGCTTGGCCCCAGATGCGGAGATTTAACTGTTTTAATCTACAGCAACTAATTAGCAGACCCTTATCATTCTTTTAAATTCTTAAACACTTTAAATAGGTGGAAAAACATGTTAGTACTTTCCTTTAATCAATCCTCCCCAACCCTACATTTTTCATGTGCAGTTTAAATGCGTATTTCAATATCTATAAGGGTCAGACTAAAAATGATGTCTTGTCATGATGCTAATGCAGGGCTGTAAATTTGGTAAGAGGTTCCCCTTTACAGGAGATATGGAGAACTCACTGGGCACCTGAGCATACATTCTGTGTACTATCTACCTGCTTGGCTGGCAAGTTAAACATAAGGTCGGAGCCCATTGTTAAGGTACATAGGGAGCAGCATTCCCATTAGTTAGTTGCTGTCAAGACAATCAACAGCCAATGGGATCACTGCCTTCTGTGTACCTTAACAATGGGCTCCTGACAAATGTTTACACTGAGAATATTGATAGAACTTGTCTGAAAGTTTATGAATTTTCATACACATTGCAAAACTACAATGGTATGAAACACAATCATCCCTATTCTTGCATCAGTTGTCAGTGCTTTTACATTTTAAAGAATAACAACTTTGTTTTTTTCTTCTTCATTCCCTGAATGTGTGGCAGTCATCAGTTCTCATCCCATGAGAGAGTAGGGGGAAGGGGCAGAAGTCCTCCTTATGGTCTGCCTGTAGGGTCTTGGATAGACTGTACATTGGTTAATCTGAATTGGATTACGTTAGGAAATAATGTATAGCTTTTAATTAAATTAAAATTACATGCATTCTTTTCATTCAGCAGATTTTGAAATACAGTATTGGAATGTGTTAAATGTTTTTTCACTGCTGAAAGGTTTAATTTAATTGAATTATTTACATTTCCTGTGATTATACAGTATTGAATATCTTATCTTTCACTTTTATAAAATATCAAGAAATCCTTTTTTATTAAAGTTTAATTCTTAATTATTTTTTTGTCTGTGGTCTATTATGGTATATTATTCAATTTTTTTATTAACCATATATTTAAACTTTCATCCTACAGGAACAGTTTCATACATTTTGTCACGGACACAGAAAAATCATTGCAAATGGAGTTTGATATATTGCTGAACCAGGAACGAATACACCGGTATAATAGAAGCCTTCATATCAACTGTCTTTATCATGCGAAATTGCTTGAGTCTTTAATTGAATATGCTTAGAATAAAATGCAGATAATTTCTTTTTATGAAGGAATCAAAGTTTTCCTTTGCATTCTTTTATATCTTTGACTTAATTTATAATAATGAGTAATGGGTTTTTAAATTTAGCGATGATTAGTCATTTTATAGCATGTTCGATCACCTTTTGCAAGGAGACATTTTGCGGAATTTTGGTCCAGCAAGCACTTTTCAAAAAGTAAGGTTTTAGTAAGGTTGCAGGAGGCAGGGGGCACTCACCATTTCTTTAAAATAAATACATGGGTACCAGACAGACAGCCAAATATTTTTTCCGAAAACCATGTAAAGGATAGATCTGTTTAGAATGAGATCCTTGATTTTTTTTCCACTTAATAGCATTGTGCACAGATAGTGTTCGCAGAACACTCAAACTGCTACACTCAGTTAAAGAGAGCAGATCAGCTCTATACCATGCTGCCATCTGCCAAAGTAACATATTCTTTCAACCAATGGTCGACAACCTTTTGGACCTAATGGACCACTAAATCCAAAGAATCCAGACCGTGCATGCGTGTGGAGCCATGTGTCACTAAACTTCCCCCAGAGTGACGTCATGATGCCAGAACCCACTCACTCTCCTATCGCTGGTCTGAGACTGAGATGAGAGAGTGGGCAGGTTGTGTCAATACGGGGGACATGGGGGACCACCGGTTGGAGACCGCTGCTTTAAAACTTATGAGACTTCCAAGGGGTCGTAAATATTGCCCAATTAGAAAAATGTGTGCACAGATCTTGGTTTACTACTCTGGAGGAGAGGCATATATTACCAACCAAGTTTGGCTGCTAACTAACTTTGTTATAGGGACATATCATGTATGTAAACCCTAACAAGCTTATCTTCCTTGCTTGCTTTTCATCTGTTAAATATACAATGAAAAATGTTTTGTTATATCTGTATTATCCAAAAAAGTCCTGTTCTTCCTGCCTTGTGAGCTGATAACTTCCTGTGCATCCCAGTTCCTTCTGGGAAAGAAATGTGTTACTGGGAAAAAAAATAATGGGAAAAGCAACAAAAACAACAAACATATATATATATATATATATATATATATATATATAATTTCACATGGACTTTTTTTACATATACATTATTGTCTTTAAATATATTTCAAACTACAGTAAAAGTGATGTTTGCAGTTGTGATTCTTTAACAATTTTGCAGATGTTGCTGATTTCTTCAGCTGGGCTTTCTTTCTTTCTTTCTGTACTCACTGCAATCTGTCATTCTGCATACAGCTGTTGATGTCCCAGACTTATAGAGACAAACAAGATTTGGGGTTAATACCGTGGTTGTTTTTTCTTTGTGGCTCAACAACCAAGTAATCAAGAATTACCAAAATATTTTCCAGAGATTGACAAAATTCACCACACATTTTTTGATGTGATTGTTGGCTTACAATTATCACATATTCTTTGTGAAAATGGGGGAAGAAATCAGTGTCAGATTTCAAAGAATTATATTTAATCCACACCAAGCATCGTACACAGGGTCATTTCACAAAAAAACATCAAAATGACAATTTCAGTGCAAACGATTTCTGTTTATATTCCTTATCCAGTCACAATTACAACTCTTACAACTATTTGCAATACCATGACCACTAGCCTCAGGAATTTTTACTCCTCATCATGCACAAGGTCAAGATGTACATGACAGACATTATTTAGTCTTGCAGATAAGCAAAATGAAAACAGAGCATGCTGACCAAGCTTTTAAGAGGCTTTCAATTAGTATTGTTAAAAATGT
>NC_092861.1:24341689-24344837 GCF_032062135.1 Pyxicephalus adspersus
TGCACAGTACACACTATTACAGCAGGAAGGCACCACTTGTCAGCACGTCTGGTGTACTGTACTGATGAGACAACTTCCCGCTTTGTTAGTACAGTACAAGCAGGCTTCCTATTGAGAATGAATGGGGGCGGAGAGGGGTGGTTCCCTACAAAATTAAGTCTTCACACGAGTCAGCAGGGCAGCCCTTTTCGTAACTAGGAGGCATCCATATGTCGGATGTCCTTAACTCGGGGACTACCTGTATACTTAAAGTTATAACAATTTTGTGTTGACTCCTAATGTCCTGTTCACCACTTTATCTTTAAAATCCCTGTTAGTTCTATGGACTGGATTTTGAAGATAAGGACAGACACTCTTCATTTATGAATATAAACTCTATAAATGTATAGTATTTTTACTCATTTTTAGACACATTTAAAAGTGATCAGATCAACTTTTACTGCTCCAATTCAGAATGAAAGCCTGGCTGGAAACAAAGCCACTGAAATCAGATTCAGGCTACTCTTTATGTATCCTGAATCTGATAACTTGATCTAGGTACCTAGGATGTATGCCAGTTTATCCAAACACACCCGCACCCCCCACGGCACTTTAGAAAACACATGACATTGTCAAGCTTGGGAAAATTGGGGAGCATTATGGCTACTTTATTAGGACAACATATTGCAAAAGACATTTACAAAGAAAATATTGTATTATTAATATATTATTAATAATATTATTAATAATAATAATAAATGTAATTATAAATAACAGATAACTTTAATCATTAAGTACAGATAAAAAACCCTTAAGGCACCAGATTGCCCCTTTCCCAGGTTGCAAGCCCTCGGAGGCACAGTTTACCACACCATAACCCTGGGGGCTGCACCCACCCTAACTTATGTTCTCAGCCGCAAACAGGCCACTGGCTTGAGAACGGGAACTCACAGCTCCCCATTTCTCAACCACCACTTTAAGGTGGTCTAATTTAACTATAATCTTTTGGGAGATCCTCACACACCCTTAAAAGATGCCCTCCAAGAACCTCAACCATTCACCAAACTTTCTAGCCGCATTATTCCCAATAAAAAACACAAGCTTGTACCCTTCTCAACTGCTCCCCCCCCCCCTTCCTCTTTTTCCCTATTTAACCTGTTCTCCACACCGTAGTTTTCAATTTCTACCTATACCTAACTACCTTATTTCTCAACCTATCTCCTTCTTCCTAAAACTTAACTTCCTGGCTCTCCCTAGTCCCCTGGTCATGCTGGCCTTTGCTGACCTTTTTCTTCCATCAGCTATAGGCCTCTCTGTACTTTAAAAGTAAAGTTATCCATTGTTAGCTACCTGTAGTGAAAAAATAGAGCCAACATTTTATCCGGTATATGTTTTACATAGCCCACTGTGCCCCTGGACCTGATCCTCCAAGCAGCATAATACTGGTCAATGTATTGACCAGCATGTATTTGTTAGTTTGAAAGTTGATGAAACTCTTATTTTTCCTCCAGTGTGCAGATCCAGTCACAGAAGGAGAAGACAGCAGAAGATGGCAGCGCTGGTGTCCAGTCCACACTGGAAAGAAGAAAGAATCTGGGTAGGGGTGTAGTCATTAAAAAGAAAAGAGGGCATGGTACCTGCACGCCCCACTACACCCCTGCCTGTGTCACTCAAAGGGGAAGAAACTTCCCCCAGAGTGATGTCATGATACCAGAATCTGCTTACTCTGGGTGGGTTGTATTCAGAGAGACAACCCACCAACCGCCCTGAGCCTGCAATTCAATATGGGAGACATGGTCCATGGCTCTGGCTGGTGCACCTCCCCCAGAGGGGTCCTTCTTCTGACCCCACGGGGGGGCAGACCAGCAAGTGGTGGGGACCACCAAAGAATTTTTTGCAAAATAAGGGTGGGCACGCGTGCCCATTCCCCAAAAAAGTGATGGCACGGTGTTCCCACAAATGCCCGCCCCACTAAAACCACTACAACCCTGGGTGCGGGACACATTGGGTCATGGGCTCTTCGAAATGTAAAGGTGTTTTTTTTTTTGTTTGTTTTTTAATGAACATTCTGCTTTAATGGATTGAAGTCAAGGCCAATATAAGTATATGCAACCAATGGCACATCCAAGAGGGGAAGTTCTATTTACATTCTTAAAAACATATGCAATAGGTAACTGTATTTTACATTATAAGTAGAATTATCTTTTAAGCAGAAAGATTGAGTCAAATACAGACTCCAAACCTAACTCATAACAAACTCATCCACAATCTATTAGTTTACAAACGTATATCTTAATAAAGTTACAAAAAATACTAACACAAATATGGAGGGGCTAATATTTACAAATGTAAAAATCATAGACTAAAGGGGTAAAGTAGCAGTTCTTTCCACAGCCTCCTATACTCTTCTGTATTGTGACAGAGGGAAAACAGAAAATTAGACAAAAATTATGCCAGCAAAGAACTGTCAGCAGACACCCCCTGCACCTCCAGCATTTGACAAGAAAAGCTATATTTGGCCTAATTTGCCAGCTACAAGGCTATACTTGGCCTTTGACACCCAAAAAGCAGTGCAATGTAAAGAAGGTCAAATGCAACTCTGAACTGCCAATCACAATGTGTTCCAAATGCATTACAAACATATGTCCATTAATAATAGCCCATAAATAGTTTGCCTCTTATACAACAAATTTGCTTTAGGAAAGGACACAAGCATCATTTTAGCTCACATCACTAAGGGGTTAATACCATTTGTTTTTATCTTTTAATTTTTTTTTTCTATTAAGAAAAAACCAACCAGCAGATGCACATTTACACCAATCCAGCAATAAACATCCTTAAATCCTTCATAATGGCTGTAATAAAGACATAAAATGTTCTGATTCCAGATTCAATTTTTGTTTGTTCCAGGGGCCACAGTCTGTAATAAATATTTTGTGTCAGAACACAATTTCTGGATTGCAAATTCTTAGCAGACAATAAAGACTGAGCTATTGCAAAGAAAGATAGCAATTTCAAATATGGTGCTGTGAAAATTGTGATGAAGCAGTTTGCATAAATGTAATCTTTAATTTTCTTTTCCCAGGTTGGAAATAGGAAGATGTTACATTTTGTTTGTTAATGTTCCAATTAAATGGTAAGATTTTGTGTGTGTATATATATATATATA
>NC_092861.1:24345059-24346674 GCF_032062135.1 Pyxicephalus adspersus
TGTAAAAATATAAGCAAAAGGCACACTGTCACTGAGAAATACATACACACATACATACATACATGCAAATATACCTGACGTATACCACAGCGATGTACAAAGATCAGAAGATCAGCGGTGCACTCACATGAGTCTGGGTCATATGTCTAGGAATTTTGTTTTAAATGTCTCCATGCGTTTCCTAGTGATGACATACACATATCTATATACAGTATATACCACATACATACATACAAAAATAACTCTGACATATAGCACAGCGCTGTACAAAGATGACTGGTGCACTCGCATGAGTCTCAGTCATATGTATAGCAAGTTTGGTTGAAATGTCTCCATGCGTTTTCGAGTGATGGTGGAATGGTGGAACATATACACATACATACCGGTACATCCAATATTATATATATATATATATATATATATATATATATATATATATATATATATATATACAGTATATATAATGCACATCACTAATCACATTGCAGGACCTGATGTCGTGAAAAATGTGTGGTTTTGTGTTTATTTTCTATAGCAATGGTCTGAATGCCAACTGGCAGTCTGGGTGCTGTACAACAAAGTACATCCAGGTGTATGTAATGTACAGCACAACTTTTAGAATTAGTCATGCGTATGTAATGTACAGCAGTGGTGCAGGGGTCCAGAGCATGTAATGTACAATACAGATTACATGGTGAAAACAGTCAAGAGTACAACATTCAGTTTACACACAGCTTACAAATTTCAGCCATGAAGTGTGTGTAATGTACAGCACAGCTTACAGGGTAAACCATATATGTATAATGTATGCAGCTTAAAGAATGCAGTAAATAGAAGTATACCTAGTACAGGTTACAAAGCATGGTAGTCAGAAGTATACGTTGTGCACACCTTACAGATTGCAGGAGTTAGTATGTCAGGGGTATGCACAATGTAAAGTGATCAGCAAAGTCCTCCCCGCAGTTGTGGACCTCTTATAATGAAGGTCAGTGTTGTGCCCTCTTGCATTGATGGTCAGTGGAGAAATACCACCTAACACTAGAGGTTTGTGAAGTTCATTACATTGTTGGATAATGATGCCCTCCTAAAACGAGATACCACTGTACCTTGGAGCTTTGAAAAAAGCTTTCTTACACTGTCACTGGAGAACTTACCTCCTACATTGGTGGTCACTGGTGAAGTTTCCCTTCAGTAGAAAATTGCTTCCTTGCATGGATGGTCAATGGTAACAGTCAACAGTGTGAGCTAAATTGGTGTCAGTTTTTACCTAATAAATACCTAAGAGAAGAGATGTCCTGTTGCTTCTAACTGGCTGGCTCTATCATGTGACACCAGTAACAATGCCGGCACCATCAGGCAGAAGGTCATTTCATGGAGCACTGTCTGCAGGTTTTCTAGGTGTTCATAGACCTATATCAATAATAGGGGACGTAAGTTCTCCAGGTGCTCCTGTCTGGTGTCACCACTTGACATTGCAAAGAATTTCTGCATGCACAGCTCAGTGATTTTAATGGCGATCAGGTAGGAATCCCTATTCCAGAAGGGACATCGCCTGTTTCCAATAAAGTCCTGCCTCATCACTATTTTTTAAAACTGAAACTTTTGTTGGGGGGGG
>NC_092861.1:24347427-24382268 GCF_032062135.1 Pyxicephalus adspersus
AAATTCCCCCACCTACTAGATTGTAAGCTCTTCGGGGCAGGGTCCTCTCCTCCTGTATCACTGTCTGTATTAGTCTGTCATTTGCAATTCCTATTTAATGTACAGCGCTGTGTAATATGTTGGCGCTATATAAATCCTGTTTAATAATAATATTAAAATGCAATGTCTACACTGTGAAGTTGAAGTACATGTGTACTTTTCTCTGCAGATTTAATATACCCTTATACCTATATTTATTATATAGCTTCTTTTGCACCTTTTGGCAAGCACATCAAAAGAATAAAAAATTGGCTTGCATACACACATACAGACTTCAGGTCTGCAGACCACCAAACTACAAGAAATTTAGAGAATCCTGATTCTGGGCAGAATAAATAAATTTGATTTCGTATATTTAGATCAATCAAAAGTGATTACTGATTTCAAAACTGAGTGTCACTATTTATTATATTTGCTTTAAAATATTTTTTTTGTTATCTAGTAAAATGATCTCTGTATTAGAAGAAATTATGTAAAGCCAAAGATAAGTGTATAATACCATTTTATTCTGTATATACATGGAGAGGATTGTTTCAGTAAGTATTTGGAGCCACCTAGTGGAAAATCTCAGCTCGCTGGTAATCTATTTTCCTGAGGGATCTATTACTATGTAAAAGGATGCAAAATATGTCAATGTTTTATGAATTATAGAAATACAAAATAATTCTATTCCTGCCTAAAAAAGTGCAAAGAGCACCAATCTATAATTAACTATATCAGGCAAACAGCAAGTTCAGAATAATCATAAAACTGATTTTTGATTGGTCTCTGTAAACATATCACTTATAAAGAACATTACAGTAAAAAGATATCATAAAGAAAAATATTTTATTTCTATATATTTTAAATTAACCTATGCCCAAACTATGCACACTAAACTATCTACATATTCTATGCAAGCAATAAAGGCACTTAAAGAAAACCCAGACTTGGGAGTTTCTGCTGTGATCTTTAAAGATCATTGAGAACAAGTAAGGGTTGTTTTTTTTTTTTCTTTTACTGCTTGTTAAGAATATGTAAAAACTGTCACTGTAGCAGGACATGATTAATGTAAAAATGTCCCAATAGGGATGCAAAACACAGGAAAAATAAGTATTCGTGATTCTTTTGATACAGAATTTAGGAATCACAGCTTCTGGTATCCTGTCTGGTACCTATCTGGTACCATCCATGGTAGTTTCACAACTACTCCAATATTGCTACAAAACCGGTATCATCTACAAGGCAACCCTGGGCAGGAGCCTATGATATGGTGGATGTCCAGGGGAGCCAGCTACAATTTTCATACTCCTGCAGAAATAACACATTAATAATATTAATATTATTATTATTGTTACTAACAAAAAAGTATTGAGATAGTGCCAACATAATACGCAGTGCTGTACATTAAATAGGGGGTTGCAAATGACAGACAGATACAGACAGTGACACAGAAAGAGGAGAGGGCCCTGCCCCAAAGAGCTTGCAATCTAAGCACATTTCATTACAGCTATGTATTTCCCTATCACTTCACAAAGCATGAGAATGGACTTGTAGGAAGTTGGTGTTTTATGGGACCATACAAGAAAAAACTAGGACTTTTTTGTGCCCATTTCAATCCCTAATAATGTCAGCTAGGGATGGGGGGCCCAAGTTGTTACCTTGTCTAGGGCTTCATTCCTTCATTCCAAATTCATCTCTACATTGCTACCCTGAGATGTATAAGTAAAGCCCCAACTTTGGGTTTCATCTTTGTACAGCACAGAGATAGCGGTCTTGTACACCCCCAGACATACTGCTTCCTTGACAAATTACTAATTACATTAGCAAGTTACATATGTGCTAGAATACATGTCATGTCTACAAAAAAATTTGCAAACATAACATGTTAAATCTTTTGTATTATAATATTTCTTTTGTATTTTAATAGCTGTCATCACAGGGTCATGTCTTAGATTGTAAGCTCTTCTGGTCAGGGTTCTGTCCTCCTCCTGTGTCACTGTCTGTGTCTGTCATTTGCGACTCCTATTTAATGTATAGCGCTGTGTAATATGTTGGCGCTATATAAATACTGTTTATTACTGTTTAATACTGTTTATTATTAATAATAATAATAATAATATTATTACTAATAATGTCTAGGGTAAACTTTGCTCTTCTTACTGAAATAATGGTGAAATCAAGGTGAACAAGAAATATTTGCTTTGCATACACTGCTGACATTCAATGTTGTTTGTGCCAGTTTTCATTTAAAATTCTATTTTATCATCTTTTTTAATCAAATCTTGGAATTGGTGATCACCTCCAGCTTTGTTTTCTCCACATCCCATTTTCCAGCATTGATTGCATATCATTATCATGGCCAGTTTATATGTGTTGGTACAATCCGTTGTAGTCCTCATCAGATCTGCATGTGACAGGTGACAACACAGGAGTATAGGTATTATAGTATAGTATAGGAGATAGTATTTGGTAGGTAGTTGTTTCTGCATAATAAAAAAGTGCCTGAAATTTTAGTGCCTTTATAGCAAAATCAGCAGGTTATATTTTAATTAAAACGATTGAAAATTACTTTTGAAATGACTTTAATACACTAAAGATTATATAAGATAGTGTTTTTATGAGTATCAAATAATCACTGTATTGTGTTTATACTGTTCAACTCTTTTCAAATTTGGCAAGCATTTAAAAAAAATATTGCTGCAGATTGTACTATTAATCATGTGAATGAATTACTGAGAGCGCTGTACCAGTGTACAGAGGATAATAAGCTGTGGTCTCCCTGTGTGCTCAGCCTTTACTCCCACATGTCTAGCACACAGTCTGCTGCTCTACATATTGCTTGTCTGCTGATAACAGCTCAGCATCTCAGTCAGTGTCAGTGGGACTTCTGATCAAGATTGGATAAGTTTAAAGGATTATTAAAAAAAGGAGGGGGTTCTGCTTGTTGGAACATGAATAACTTCATAGACTATTATAATTTATAGTAAACATTGTAATCTGAATTAAAGGGCTATATTATCTTAGTCCTTCATAACCTCCTTCTGCATTTGCAAAATCATTTTCAGCATTATTTGAGAGGTACAGAGCAATATAAGAGAGTGCATCTTACAGCAGATGAAGCATGCATGTTAGAAAACTATCTACCCCGCTCATTTCATGCTTACTCCAACAATAGTGGTATGTATTGATATAAAGCATGTGCCTTTGATGGTCCCTATGAATTCATGATATACATTAATGTCACTTTCATATGTAATATATGGTGCCAGGTTCCCTGGTGTGTTGTGGAATATAAAGTGCTTGGTTTACTCGTGCCAGCTGGTTACTGGAATCTACTTCCCGCAGCAACCTGTTTAACCTTTACCATTAGGAGGACAGGGAACTAAATGTTAATGGCCCGTCACAGCCGTATTTCGTTCAGCCTTCTGTTTCTATGTTTAGTGTGGACAAAAACGATCATTGCAAAGAAAGTCGCCAATTCAGAGATTTCTGAGGATTGTCCATGGCATGCCTTAAAAAGCAGTGTAAAGCTAAATGCAAATTTAATGGTTGGTATATGTCTGTAATGTGTAATCTGTTTAGAAACATGCAAGTTTGCATTGTTCCTACAGAGAGGGAAAACGCTTAGTACTATCCTGTCAAAAAGGAAATTTTATGTAAGTGGGCTCTACAAATGAGCTTCACCCAGGGTTCATGTAGGCACCTCAAAACCCAATTTCAACTTTGCTGTGACCACAACCCTCCCTACCTGTGCTCCCTAAACCCCAAACATCCTTTTTTATTCTACTTCCATATTGATGTGGGCAATATTCCCTGCAGCCACCTCTTAGAAGACCTTGACAGTTGTATAATCTATGTCCAGTAGGAGGGTCCATCATGCCTAAGGGTGTAGTAGGGCGGGCATGCGTGGGCTGTGCACTCACTTTTTTTGGGACCTCTGTACAGGCTCTCTCTGTGCTCTCAACATGGATAGCCTTTACTATTATCATGCCCCCTCTTCTTTTACAACTACACCCTGACCGTGCCCCGTAAGAGCCAAATCATCTACAAGGCAACCCTAAACCAGAATCTATGGCTCAATGGATTCCTAGGGCCCCCACTACAACCTTCCCACTCCTGCAGTAAACCAGAGAAATAGAGCAATTGGTTATTTACGACTTATAGACTTATAGTACAAGTAATGTCTAATGGGATCATACCAGTATGGACAATACAAGTAGGAAGGCCTCTTCAGTGGCTATTGGAATTCTTATCAATGTAAATTGAAGTTATTTTTTGGGGAAAGGGGATCAAAGCTGCTAGCTTGCCTAGGGCTTCCTTCTGATCTGGTCTTTGCACCCTATGCTTATAGGAAGTTGGTTGAATGAGCTTGCCTAGGGCCTCCTTCTGACTTGGTCTTTGCACCCTATGCTTATAGGAAGTTGGTTGAATGACATTGACTGCTGGTCAACCTTGATGGTCAAAGGGAGAACACCAGAGAAAAAGTATTGCATCAGGAACATTTTTTTTTTTTTTTTAAATGGGGAGTTGCACTTTAAATGCAGGAAGTTTGTTTTACACAAACTTGTTTTTTTGTTTTAAATCAGAATACTTAAATTGATTTGTTGGCTTAAATTACTTTTAATATCTTGTCCCCTATCTCTCTTCACCTCTGGCTCATTGTTTCGGTTGCTGCTGTTACGGGAGCACTGTGTTACACGTCTGCCTCACTTGACTCCTGTTTATTTACTTGTCCTATCCAAACAAGTTTAATTTTAGTTCTTTTTGCGTAAATTGAAATTGTCCTCTCATAAGATAAGAGCATCTGAATCTGTTAGCTAGGAGGTCATCATCAGGATGTTTTCTATCAGACCTTCTTAGCTTTATATGGCAGAGATGTAAGAACAATGATTACAATAACACAGAGCAACTCCTGAGGCCACATCACTAAAATCTGCTTGTTAAACTTGCCTTCCTTTCAGTATAATTGTATGAAGTGAATAATGAAATACTATTCTAACTAATAAAATTCAGAGTATATTATATATCCATTACCCTTCTTTTAATAATTACATGAATATGTGACATTTGAATTTTATTGGTCCTGTTAAATGTTATAGAGCAATTACAGTGATCTGCATACCAGTTTAAAACCATTCTACCTAACTAAGGCATAAATTATTAATATTTTCTCATTTACACTTTTATTTTAACTTCTAGAATAACTCAATATCACCCAACTTTATAGTACCTATAATGCTCAATATTTGGCCAACTGAATTATACATTTTAGGAATTTACATTATACATTAAATGTATATTAATATTATAAAAATTTTATACATATACAAATAAATATTTACTGTTTTTTAGTGTTTTAATGTTTTAGTTTAAATGTTTAATGTTTTAGTGTGTACATGCTGAACTGTCTAATTGGCAAGTCCAACACTACTTCCCTTAATAATTTTCCTTCTCCTGGGCCCTTCAACTGTAACTTGGGAATATATTTTAAATCAGCTCAACAGTACAGAAAAAGTCCCATACACTAGAGTACTGGACTTACACTTAACAACTACCAGATGCAAAAGAATAAATATAAAATATGTATGTGTATTTATACACATTTTCTGGTACTGATAATTGTAGTGTAGTCCCTATGTGAAAAGGGTAAAAAATTTATTAGATGGTGTTATAAAATATAGTAGAAAAAAAAAGTAATAAATAAAAGAAAGCCATATGTAAGATTCAAGTCACTCTAGTTGATGCTTCCACAAGTTTAAGGACTTTCTCTTTGTCCTCATTACCAGGCACAGTCATGGCAGCATAATTGTGGGTAAGCCCTGATTCCCCTTACCCTATGGGACCAACTACTTTTTTCAATTTAGGCTTCTTATAGACACCACTATTAGTGTCGGTCGAACATCTCACTATTCGATTCAACAGCTATCCGATCGAATAGTGAGATACTGTTCGGGTGATCGAATGCCGAATTCGAACACCATTGAAGTCAATAATGGGAGAATTTGGGTAATTTTTAGGGACTATTAAGGGCTGCAAGAGCAATCAGATTGCTCTTGCAGCCCTTTACTAGTTGTATGTGTTCTTGGATAGAGTTTCTCTATCCAAGAACACAGGGCACTAGATGTGATAAATGGGGAAACTTGTCCCCATTCAACCTCCAGTGCCCCGGGATCACCTGCAGTCACAGCTGTGACTGCAAAGTTCCCATGGTCATGTGATCGTGGGAACTGAACTGCAGATGAACTCCTACGATCCCCAGGGCACTACAAATTCCCCGGGGATCGCACACTCTCAATTTTTGAAGACTGTTAGTCCAAGGCCAGTGGGCTACTGACCATTTAGGTCAGGTAATAAACGTTCTTGAAATCAGAGCAGTCTTTTAGGCTTTGAAGGCTTTCACTATGTACATGAAAGCCAAAGTGTTCAAACTACTGTCTTGTGCATACAATATATCAACAGGGAGACATCCAAAGCTGCTCCATTTTGATAGGGGGGAATACTGATAATATTATTACCACAGAAGAAACTGACAGATTTGATAGCCACATACATTACAGGCCATCAGATGGTGCAGTAAGATTTTCCAAGTTGAGAATGGATAGACAATCATCAGTGATCTCAGAATCAGAGAATTTTGGTAGTCAGTCCTAAGGGGTAAGCGAAGGCAGAGCTCACCTACAAGTATGCAACCATTTTTATGTGCCAGGACAGGTACATTTTTGGGAACATACAATTTGCCATTATTTCAATTATTAGATTTTTCTAGGCTTTTGTCTGTCTTTTTTATAGTTGTTGATAGGATTTAGGTTTGCACAGGCAGATTAAAAAAATAACTATACAATAAATACAGAGTACATGACGAATAGCACTATAGAGAAAACCTGTGCTCAGAGAGAGCCACATAATGATGTAAGAAAATACATTTCAAAACATGATCATATAAGTTTATATTTATTGATACAAAATAATATAATATACAGTTTTATTTAAATTTATCATAAAAATTTTGCTTTTACATTCCTTTAAATCAAAAAACTAAAAATCACCAAAAAATCATAAATCATATTCTATTTTGACCACTTTTTTGTAGAATGTTTTATTTGAAGCTGTTGTGTAAAACCCCAGAGCCGTGAACTGTTTACACCTTCATCTATATCAATCTGTAATTGTCAAACAAGTCATAACCTTTTGCAGAGATCAAGCAGAGGATCGTCAAGAAAAAAAACACCAATCAAATTATTTTTGGCTACTTATGATACCTTCTTAAGGAAGTTGTCTTGGAAAGCCCCAGAGCCGTACTCTGCTAACACCTCCATCTGGAGCAATAGTGATTCTCACATGAGTCACAACCTCTTGCAGTGAAATTAAAGTTCCTTCAATGAAATGCCTCTTGTGGGGATGAAGCTAGAGATATAGACATACATAAAAAATAATTTAAACACAGAACAATCAGATATCAGCCATGAAACAGTGAAAGAGAATGCTTATCTGGGAACTCTAAGACAAGGTTAGAATTGTGCAGGGTAATTGAGGTCAAGGTATAGGTTTACTTTATAGTCCTGCTGCTAGTGTATGTTTAAGATACATCAAAATAGTGCGGAAAGGGGTGAATAATTTGTATATTTGTGTTTTATATTCCACATGTTCATTTCTAGTGATGAGAACAGCTAGGATCCTTGAAGAGCTTAACACTGGGAACAGCTGTTTTGTATTGTCTTAGATAGCACAACAAAGAAGAATGCCCATTACTTTGTGCAGTAAAGTTAACCACGCAAATTCATTTGCAATTAAATATTTTAATATCCAATAGTGAGTATGATGTGTCTCTCTCTTAAAGTATGTTTTTATAGTTTTTTACACACTTTTTGGCTTATCTAAAATATTAATGATTTGACAATGTTTTTAGGCAATAGTCTAAGTCAGTGTTTCTCAACCCTTTTATATGGGGGAGCTGCTTGACATAACATTCAGGTATTCAGAAACCCCTGCTATAATTACTATATGCACAGCTCACAGTACATTAGTGCGGTGGTCAGTAGGAAGAATGTATCTTACATTGCTGCTCCATTGGAAGGCCGCCACCCTTACAGATAGCCAAAAAGATTATTGGTGTCAGTTAAACTGACCTGAAGGATCCAAACTGCTCATGGCTCGAAAACCCCTAGCAACCTTTGGGGGAACCCTAGGGTTCCACGGAACCCTGGTTGAGACACACCTCTCTATACTGTTTCCCATAAACCAACTGGCTAGAATCATCATCCAATATTCTTTATTTTTAATTTTTAGAATACCTGTCTATTTTGGCATCTCACAGGAAATTAGGGAAATCATAAAAACAAAACTAACTGATCACACAGGAACCCTACCTGTCCTAAATCTACCCGTTCTAAACACTACCCATCCTGCTAAACAAAAAGAATTGTGTGTGTCCATGATAGGACTTTCAGCTTTTAAATACCTGCATAACAGGAAGAAGAGTTTTCCAATTGTGGTCCCACTTTGCTTTGATTTTCTCCTCTTCTTCTTTAGATGTCAGCACTGATGCCTCTATCTTACATGAGTTGGGTGCATTACCTGTCATAAACAGAAACTAGTTTAATAAATTATCCCCTAAAAATAAAAATTAATCAGCATGATTTTTGGCCAACTGTTTTTTTTTTTTTTTTTTGACAATGAGCTTGCAGAACACACAGGGTTTGCTAATAGGAATTTTATTTTGAGAATATGAAGTAGTAGATAGGGATGGGTTGTATCCTTGTACTCATAATGAAGAAGGTAATTGTCTTTAAGCAGTAAATAATAATTTATAACAAAAAAAATAACAAGACTCAAGTACACAATACATTCCCTTTTAGATACTTTGTTTATGTTTTTATAGAACATCCAAACACCTCTTCTTCTTCTCATCAATAAGGGCATTTTTTGCTTCTATCTTTTATCACATAAGGTTGATTGTACTGCTTGTATATTCCATAGATCAGGTTAAACGTCAAGCTGATTTAAGTACCCTACCTTTAAAATGGTTGGTATCTATTTCTATATGTGTTATGAGACCTGGGTGACCAAGACGAAAAACTGTCCATTCTTTTCCTGGAACTTGGAGAATTCCTTTGGCATCTGCCTATAAGGTAAAAAAGTAACTGCTGAAACATTACCCTTCTCCTATTTTACAAACACACAAAGACATAAAATAATTTGTTGATGTGCCTTTTCAAAGGGCTGCTAGTGTCAGTTTAATTCAGTTCTTTGGCCTCTAGCAAACTTAGTCGGGGGGGTTGGATGGTGGACAATGCTTACACTTCTTTGGAAATTACGCTGAAGATGCAATGAAGCTGGCCATATCCCCCAAAAGTCCAATACTTACATTTGGTTGTGCAAATGCCCTATCTACTCATCACCTTCAGATGCTCTGCTGTTAATACTTAGTGGTTTCTTACGATTCACATATCAATTGGAAAATTTCCTATAACTGGCATAAATATATAAGACAATAGGTAAGCATGAAATCCATGCTGAAATCTTTTTCAGACTTACAGTAAACTTCAGTGTTTTACCACATGCAAATTATGCTTCCATCTGCACCCTTTTCAACCATATGGGAGAAGCTGGGAACCATTTTGTGCTAAGTGTTTGCCTATAGTAGTATTTGCATTGTGGTTGCGGTGCAGTTGTTGTGACGTGGTTCATTGAAATGATTTTGCTTCTGGGTATGTGGTTGATTTAACTCCTCTGCAAGCAAAAAAGTTACAATATCTGTGGTCATCCAGAGAAGAACTTTGTAGAGCCACTACGTGGTCTGGCATGGAGATGCAGAGATCATGGTGGCTTCCTAGGACATGGCAATGACAGGATCCTGGACCTGTCATTTCTGCGTGGTGCCTGCGCACAGTTAGGCATGCCATAATCACCAAGTATGTTGTGCATTGCTGGCAGAAGCTCACCACCCACCAAAACAGTTCCCCTTTAAAATATTTCCAGGCAATTATGTCTGCAAGCAAATTTTTTTTACATTGACAATAAACATTGTGGACTCATGATTGTGCTCCCGTGGTTTTACCCTGTCAAATGCACTTCCAGTGGAAATTATAAGGGGCTGGGCTAACACTCTTTGAAATGAATAAAAGTATTTTTTCTAAAAAACTGTTTGATACACATTTATTTAGCAAACAAAATGTAGGGTTTACATTCACATACTGTATTTAATTTTCTAGTATATTTTGTTACCTTTAATATTGGAGGCCGATCTAGTCTTCTTGCTGTTTCCCAACCATCACCCATATCGGCTGCTCTTCCTAATCCTGTATATTAATTTACCACAGTTATTAAAATTACCATAAGAGAAAGTGATGTAAATAAGGAATTATTTCTGTAAACTGCTGTGTCCCTCTAGTATTTAAAGGCAATTATTTGTTATTTCTATAGCTACCTATAAGATTTCGAGGATGTCCATAGTGTGCGTCGCTGAATCCAAGACAGACACCTCCATTAACCATCGAAAGAAGATCCTCCAAGTCATTTGGACCACACAAGGACCAGTCTCTCTGTCCAATGCCATACACTTTAAATCTTGCTATCCCACCATCTGTAAAAACATAGAAACAAACCAGTAAGCTGCCCATACAAGTCATGACAGTAAGTGATTAAATTGTTTACCGTGTGCTAATATTCTGAACCTAGTTTCCAATTTCAGTTCATTGGATATTTCTATAAAAAAAAGCTCTATTCAAGCAGCTCGCCCTTAATATATGACCAGGGGTCAGGGAATAATCAACAATAATAATTATCTTCCAGTGGCCTCAAAAACTTTTTACTCTGGTTATAAAGCCCCTGAATTGCCACAGGGACCTCCATGTAACCTCTTGATCTTATTGATGTATTGATTCTTTAAACCCCTTGGTAGGAATGTTACAAAGAGGAAGATATGAATTGTTTTTTGGTCTTGCAAACAAAGCTTGACTCCTCCTTTAGGGGCTTGCTAATGTTCAGTGGAAGAGCTTGGAGAAGAAAAAGGAATAAAAGAGATTCCTCCCAAGGGGGTACTAAAAACCACCAGCTGGGCACATAATAAAAGTTAGCTGCCTATTCATCTCTGAACCACTTAACATCTGGGAGAAATATCCTTTGTCAACTTTGGAATCGGGAAACTCTCCATTGGCCACGAAGTCTTATTTATTTTTTATTCTCCTCTAAGCTCCTCCACTGAACATTAGTAAGCTCTTAATGGAACAAATGGACAGGTAATGAGAATAGAAGAGGTAAAGTTCACATTCAAGTTTTACAACAGTTCCTTTGTGTGAGCTTTAGGGTTTACTTCTCACCATAAAACACCTGTGCAAGAAAGAGTCCATAATGCATTGATAAGTGAGAGAAGGAACCTGTATAAGAGGTGATCCTGTGACCAGCTGCCGTCAGAAAGATAGGTGATAAAACATGATATAGGTGGGTGGGGGATATGTCTGACGTTTGAGGAGGGGACATGAATTAGAACATGTTTCATTTATATACATTGGTTTGCAGTTTACATGCATTGTATTTTTGGATTTCTCCTTACTGTACTTCATATCTCAATGCAACACTTTTGTTATCTCCTAAGACAAGAACTATCATGTGTATCACTTTGTTTCTGTGTGCCAATGCAGTAGTCATAGGAAGATATAAACAGTTCTATGCTCCACTGCCTGCATTCCACCAATACAAAGAACCAAAACACCTGCAGCTTAAAAAAAATTTGGAATACGTTTTACAGCATAAATGGAATCCCAGAAAGTCTTTCACAGCCTGGAGCTCTATATCCTATCTGACAAACACCCTACATCTCTGAATGTTTCCATTTACCTGGGTAAATGTTCAGGCGGACATGAGTCCATCTTTTTCTTGAGTTGACATGGAAGTAATTGTGACAGCTCTCCTCGTATCCTGGCTTTAACTCTGTCATTTGTAAAAGAAATTCCCAGTTTTCTGAATTAAACTTTGAAAAAAAAGAAAAAAAATGTTAAACTTTGTGGGACCTTTTATGGTTCAGCTTTAAATTCAAATTTAAATGACAGATTGGCATTAATTGTGTTTTTGTATATGATGCCTTTATTTCATTATTTATTATGTTAATGTAAAAAATTAAAACATTTATTTTTGTTCCTATATTCATAAATAATTAGTGATTAATATTTCCTGGTTACATAGTTTCATAGTAAGACAGGTTGAAAAAAGACATCAAGTACAACCACTAGGGAAATAAACTTATCCCAGATATAAAATCCTTTATAAGTAGTTGGTCCAGAGGAAGGCAAAAAAAACCCTGGTACAATTTGCTCCAACAGGGAAAACAAATTCCCTCCTGATTCCATGAAGCAATCGGATGTTCCCTGGATCAACGGTCTCTGTTATGTTTATTTTAAAACTTTAATGCCCAGTTATATTTACACTTTTTTGTCTAACACTCTCACCACTTTTGCAATTCATTTTTATAGCATATACACAGATGGATGAATTAGGGAGATAACACACATGGCTGTGACAAATTACAATTATGAACTATTTGTTGAGATTCAAAAGGATTTCCTGATCATTATGAAAACATATATTTTATTTATACATTTATTTTTTAAATATTTATATTACTATATATTTGCAAAACAATGCATCCATAAATGTGTTTGTAGCTTTGTAATGTTTTTAGATGTTGTGTTATGTACACTAAACAATTCCTAAATATTGTCTGAAGCAAACTCTGATAATGCTTGTATTTGTATATTTTATGTTGAGTCCATTTTTTTTTTTCATTTATCATATTTATTAAAGTTTATTTTAGAAAAATACACATTTTGCCATTATTTTTTTAGGCTAACCCTTAGTGCTCTGGGAATCTATTGGCATATCTAAATGCTTCTATGATTTTGCCCATTTGATCTATACACGTTATTTGCATGAATGTGTCTTTTCCTGCTACCTGTTCTGCAGCTTGATAGTCTTCTTTAGAGGCAGCAGATCCAATTCTGTCCCCACGTGGCAACAATGTTGTTTTCTCTAAAAACAGAGAATTTTAGGAATGCAAGAAACACCTTTTATAATTTGACTACAGGCATATACACTGTGAGTTTAGAATCATAATGCAGTTGCCATTCATCTAGAAAACTAAAAAAAGAATGTTTTTTTATTGCAGTCTAATAAAGTTGTTTGGTATTTTATTGTTCTTTCTTTAAACATTAGCCATTGACACATTTGCATAGTATTCTACTGTTTAATATTTTATTGTGAAAACATAGTGCTTGCTGTCTGGAGATATAAAAATGTATTTAATATCAAACCTTGCCTGGGACAAGTTACATTTCTGTGCTATGGCTCCAGTTCTGTTATGTACTGGTTATCCTGATGTATTGTAGCATCTTTTATTTCAATATAAGTTATTAAAAAAAGAAACACTTGATATAATGGAACAGTCTATTTAGAAATATTCCAGTTACCTGGATGCAAGCATGCAGCTTGGACAGAGATTCGAGGTGCATAGTTTCCAGTAAAGAATCTTGTGTCCACATGAAATCCATAAACTATCCCTGGAACACCCAACTCAATAATACACCAATCATGACCTGGCAGAAGAAAGTGACATTTAGTACAGTGTGTTTTCTAAGTTCCACATTTTAATGTGACCTGGATCCAAAGTCCAGTGTTATGCTCGTGCAATTGAATTTTTTCCCATAAGTTTGCACATTCCTTTGAAGGAGGACAGCTCGGTGTTTACAGTTTAGGCTTGATTCCTAAAATTAAAGTTATATTTACACATTTACATTGCAGTTAGGGCGGCAGTGCAGCAGATGAAAGACACATCATGCAGGCATTCCAATGTCCCATGGCAACATCAGTTCAGACTTTAGTAGAAATCATTGGGACCCTGAAACACCCATCTACAGTCTGGAGAAATCTGCTCACATATAGCATTCATGAAAGGCTTGTAGCCTAAAAGCCAAACCTTCAACAAAAAATTGATGCCAAGTGCCACACTGATGCATGAAAGAAACTGGTGTGCAAATTAATTTCAGCAGGTGCTATAGGCCGGTGCATCCAAATTTCTAAATATATAGCTGTAACAGAAAGCAGTTTATTCAGCAAAGGCCTAGGTATCAGTAGCAAGATTAGTATCTGCAAGCAACTCTAAAACATAGTGGAGGTTTTGGGCTGCAGTTCTGCAGATGAAGTTTGGTTTGTGGTCTGAATTTTTGGTCTCCTCAGTGCTAAAAAAGTACAGGCAGATACTATTTCATCATGGATTCTAGATTGTAAGCTCTTTGGGGCTGTGTCCTCTCCTCCTTCAGTGGCACTGTCTGTACCTGTCTGTCATTTGCAAACCCTCTCTTATTATATTGCGCTGCGTAATATGTTGGCGCAATATAAATCCTGATTATTAATATTAAAAAAATGCAGCATCTGCATCATATGAATTTGATAATTGTCCCAAAATAATCTTGCAGCAGGGTAAAGACTCCGAACATACTGCCTAAGCTATAAAAAAACTATCTTCTGTGGGAAGAATAATATGTGGTCCTGAATAATATGTTTGTGAATATGAATGATACCAAAGTTTTATTTATTCAGGTCATTGTTGTTCAACCGGATTTGCTTTATAATTGTATCCACACACCACGATTACCATAATCCAATCTCCATGGAATGTGACATGGCAGTAGTTGATTGTGCAGGAGACTAAAACTTTGCTACTTTTAATAATAATCCAATCTTTGGTGTCAGGAAGTCTGCACAGCTGGTAAATCTTTGAGTTATATGGTTAAAGGTGTGAACTGTTGTCAAAACAATGGGTTAGATAAGTTGGAAAGGCATTATAGATGGAAGGCAGATGGTGTCAAAGACTTCCACCCCATTCAGAGACAGCTGTTCTATCTGGAACTAAAAGAGTACGGTCATTCCAGAGCAATGATCTCCATATCACTTAGTACCTGGGAAAAGTGATGATGTTTAAAAGGCAAGGGGGAACACACCAAATATTCATTTAATTTAGTTTTTTATTGCTTATGGATTTTGTTTTTAGTAGTACTTGATATGCTTCTGAGTGGACTGTGAGTCTCCTACAGTCTACAATCTCACCGCCCCCCTCTCCATTTCTACCATCCCTAAATGTTCCCTTCCTTTCAATCTAACTTTCTACCCCTATTCCCCACTTCTTTCTACTCATTCACAACCGTTCCCCTAACCTGCTAGCTGAACTCTAAAATACATGACAACTCATCTCCTATCAGATTATGCCATTACTAGACTGCCATTGCAGTGGGACGTAGTATATCTAGGCTGCCTTACTTTCCCAGTCTTGATGTGCAATGGTTTATGAGCAGTTTTTGTATTAATATCCTCGGGTACTTATACCTATTTTTTGTTCTTACCAGGAATTCTCTTTCTTCTCGTCTCCCAGCCATCCATCCATTTGCCATATTCTGTAAAGAGGCCAACTTTAAATTCTGGGTTGCTTTTCTGATGAACAAATATAAAAAAGGCTTTTTTTAGGATATATCCTTTTTATTTTATGTAATTACTACCAAATATAAAAAATGCAATGGCTAATTCATAACTGTATATTTATACTTAGTGACCACTACTCCACCAGCATTTTTAAATTGTACCTATAAACCTGTACCTCACTTCTTCAAGATATTTCCTGAGCGGCTTGCTTAGTACTACACAGCCTTATCTTCAAAATCTTTCCATTCAGCCAGTGTGAGTGCATTGCATGTGTGCTGCAGATTTTTTATGCAATGTAGGGATATTCCTGTGGATGGAGTCTGCAGTGCAGAGGTGCAGAAAGAACACACTGGCTAATTGGGGACCTCTTTAGAAGCTCCTGGTTATTCAAAGTTAGAGGAAATTTTGCTCCTTAGTGTATAGTTCCCAAAAGTGGCCAAACATGCCAATAAAAGAAAAGGTCTAATATTTATATATATATATATATATATATATATATATATATATATATATATATATATACTTGCCTAACCCCTGATTAATGTTTAGATCTTAAACAATAATATGAACATTAATGCTAGAAGATTTTAAAAACCTACTTTCAATAAATTTTCTGCAGCAGCAAACCAATCGTCAGTTGCAAATAACACCTGTAAAAAGTATAATGTAGTATAGATCAATGAGTCTTAAAATCCAAAAATATATATATTTTAAAATAAAATTAATAATGTAAAGATATAATATTAAGATTCTGCAAGCTATACTTGTTTTGTAATATATTACAAATATATTGTAAATATATATATTTGCATGTATTGTTTGAGACCAGAAAGTTTACATATGATTAGAAAAACTTCAGGAGGTAAGCAGAATTGTATTTCATTCCTCCATGTGCTGCTTAGGGAGGTAACATAGCAGTAGAAAAGGATGTGGGCCTGACCATTTTGTACAGATACCATCTGTTGCTGCACAACATGAATAATAATGGTTCAGGCAGATATGACACAAGAACATACCATTACACACACACACATCCGCCCTACAGACTACCCGAATAAATGTATGGTATATGTAAAACTTGTGTAATCAGCTAGCCTACTGTCAGACAAGTGTGATCACACACAGGTACAACATGGTAAAGATACAATACTGGAATTACTGTGACCATTGTCGCTGATGTACAATCAGATAAGTAAAATAGATTTCCAAATTGCCAGATTTACAGAATAAAGTTTGGAGTAAACTTAGGCACTACAGTTATGCTGATCAAAAATCAAAATCCCATATGGATAGACTGTATTTTCTGTATCGAGGTTAAAATCTTTTCCAAACCCAAACACAGATATCTTGTTTTAGGCCTATTTTTCACACCTAAAGTTAATCAACAAACAATTATATTGATATTACATTAAACAAAAGGATAATAATCAGAAAAATATTTAAAAATTAAACAAAATGAACAAAACTAAAAGCAATGGGAAAGGAAAATGAAGCAAAAAAAAAAGCGAAGAACTTGAAGATAAAAAGTGAAATCCATTCAACCTTCAAAAATAGGAAAGAAATAGTATTAACAGATGAACAAAGCCTTATAAACAATAGAATGTTAAAACATAACCCAGCATGACCAAAGTTTTTAGGCTTTATTTATTTAATTTTCACAGTCTTCCCGTTCTAGGGTGACAACTTATTGTACTTTATCAATGAAGGAGCCGCATTGTCACCCTAGGGTTCTGATTTCCTCTACACCTACTATTCTGGTCTTCTCCCTTTACATATATGGGGTAGTTTTGCAGTACACAGATGATAATTAGCAATGCTACAAGGACAACAGGTATGTTCAATACTTTCAGAAAATGTACTGGAAAAATAAACAAACAGCTACCACATCAAAAGACTGGTAATGTGCAAATTATTATTTTTTTGTTTTTAGGTTTAGATACACTTTGTTCTGTAGCATACTTTTAACTTAAAAAAAAAAACTCTGCAAGAAAAAGGATTTTAGTCAACCTGAAGACAGCAGCGTGTTAATACTTAACATTGCCGAGTTTTCAGGTCACTGGACTGAAGCACTTGAACTCTAAAAATAACTTGTTTACGTACTGTACATATTGCAAGCTTCACTGCCTACAATTTTAAAAAAAGGAGAGGAAAATATTCCAATATGTAAAAAGGGAAAAGAAAGCTTCAATGTAACCCATACAGACAAATGTCTCCAATTTTTACTGTTACCAAATGTGTGCCCGCTCATAAAAGAGTTTGTTGAAGCTGAATGGTTTTTGTGGCCTATGAGCAATTTATAATGCTTTGGAAAGCACCAATAGTCAATCAAGGAATGTTTGAGGTGGACACCTATTACTTAGTGTACTGTCTAATTTTATTAAATTACTCATGGGTAGTCGAAAGTGTAAAGTGATTGTAAATGTGGAGTGCGGGTATAGCAGGAGTAGATGGGAGTACAGGAGCCGGAGTTTATTTATTAATTATTAATTTATTATTTAATTATTATTTATTAATAATTAATTAATTATTATCCATAGTTCTGTGTTACAATATGGAGGTACAATGGAACATTCTAAAAGAAAAAGGTGGGAGAAAGGTTGCTAACCCAGACTTTTGGTGTAACAGAGGTGGCAGAATGGCAGCCAGTTGTGGACCAGGCAGATGGGGAGGTATAGATGAGGCAGAATTAACGCTAATAATGGCAGGGTTGGAGGATACAAAGAAGTGATACATGACAATGCAGAATCGAACACATGCAAAAAAAAAAAAAAGACAGAGCTGATTTGAGCAGAAAAAAAGAGAAGAGAAAAAGTTATCTTGGCAACTGGGGAGCTTTAGGAGTTAATTAATATTATTTTTATTGTTATTAAAATCTAGCAGTATATAGCGCCAACATATTATGCAATGCTGTACATTAAATAGGGGTTGCAAATGATTGATGCAAACAGTGATACAGGAGGAGGAGAGGACCTTCCCCAAAACAGCTTACAATCTAAGAAAAAAGTTTAGACATGTTCAAATAATTAGTTTAATCAGCAAAAAGATTTGCAATTTTCTGCTGCCAGGTCTAATTTTCAGGCATTCTTCTGAAGAACACAGTCAAGTATTTAATTTCTACTCTCTGGTCAAGAACAGACTCCACACCGCTGACTGGACAACAGTGCACTAAAAAGTTCTGATCATTCTGATTTCTCCTGATGTCAGCATGTTCTCTATTGGCACAAGTAAGCCCTATCAGCTCCAAGTTTGGGCCTTTTTGTTCTAAACACATGCTAGTCTCACAGCAAGGTTTAAAACAAGCAATCAGTTCTGGCTGCAATACTCACCTTTTCCCCAATACTGTCTCCTACAATAATTGTTTTCATCCACTGGATGACTTTCTGGGTTGAATAATGAGCAATGTCATATATCATATCATGCACCTATACCCTGTACCTGCTCACTGCATCACTGAGATCTAGAGAAATAGAACCCAGTATATCACACGGCCAGCCTAAAAACATCAGGACAAGTCACATATTTTATATATTAAATTTTAGTTCAGCTCCACATTGTGTATTTTAGATCTGCTCAGTGTTCAGAACAATCCCATACTATCGTGTTTACCTTTCCTCCAACAGACTCACAGGCCAGGTTATTCATCTGCACAAATTCAGGAACATCTTCCTGTACCCCATGGTCTCTGCTTGTTGCAGCCATCTTACCTGCTTTCTGTTTTATAAAAATAAAATATACATATATGTTATATATTAAATGATGGCATTTCTTGAGAACTCACCAGACGTATGACATCTTATATAACCTGTTACTGGGTATACTCAGTGGCTGATCTATTTCTGGCCTGTCTGCTGTATTATATAACCAATTCTTGTTACCTGAATGTCTCTCAGCGTAATAGGACTTGTTGTCCATGTAGAATCAACAACCAAGCACTTAAAGTAAACCAGTCACGACTCAAAGTCCTAAATACAGACAGGGTCATCACCATGACAGCAATCACCCAAGTCAGCAACCAAGGTATCCAAATCTTGTGGTAAACTGTAAGCCTTGTTTTACTTTTGTGCCATTCCATTATTTACAGTAATATTTTTTAAATTAAAGGGTTTCCATGTTGATTTGTGTAAAGGGGTTGTAGTATTTGTTAGGGGCCCACCAATGTGTGCAAATGGTCCTGGGTACCTCCGGTATGTGGTGACCATTTGTGGGCCTGTTTAATTTCCATTTCTCTACAGTTCCCATGGTACTGCCCACTGCAATGGGCATCATCATAGGATTTCACCAACATCAGTGGATCCAGTCAACATTTTATCATCTTAGTGCTTGTGTGGATAGACTTCAAATTTGAACATACTTCGGCTCATGCTCATGCTTTGATTTGTATTACGGGTGCTCATATGGCTGTATTTTTAAATTCTTTGTCCATCAATTTGGCCGTTTTTACATTTGCAGCCCTTTAAATGCAGTGGTCCCCCCAAATTCATAATAAAACTAAGGTTTATTTTTGTCACCTATTGGCCATATCAAGGGGCACAGCAGTCACAATACTAAATGCTGTTTTTTATGTATGGAGCAAAGAAAAAACATCCAAATCTTGAATTGTCAAGCAAATCATTTATAAAAACACTCCACAGAATTGCTATATGCAGCTTCTGAGTTGTGTTGAGCTGCTTCTGAGCTGTGCCCCGTGTGGCTTCTGTATGCTGATTTTAGGTCAAACAAATATTTGTGTACCTGTTAAGGTTGGCCATCAATGTGGCAATTTGACAGAAAAATAATAGGTTACATTAATGAGGAAATTGCAAAGCAAACGTCAACTGAAAACAGGATCACAATCACCCCATCAAGTGCAGTAAAATCTATCTAATGTATTGTTTATTATTATTAATGACAGCCTATAAAATTCTGCTGGTTCATTGTTAGTTAAATTATTTTTTTCAGGTATAATTCTCTCATTTAATTGCCTGTTCAATATGTGTTGACAGAATCACTTGTGGTCAATACCAGGGACACATAGAGGATATGAGAGTGACAACTCAAGAGCACAATTGAAAGATAGAGACACATCACTATCATGGTATAAGAAGAGGTGCAGAACAAGGTCTTTTGGACATATCACCAAATCCTAAAACACTGAAAATTTAATTTGAAATGACATAACTTGGTAGAGCCTACGTGTGGCTACATATGGCTTCTTTAAACCCAGGCGACCTGTTGATATGCTGCAGTTTGCTAATTAAAGTAAAATATTTCAATTAGGCCCATCAATGTTCCTCAACTAGGGTTCCTCCAAAAAATTCGAGCAATTTCGACCTCTTGGGTCAGTATAACTGACACCAATTTTTAACTGTTAGGATGATGACATTCACGTTAAAGTACAGTGAGCTTTGGATATCGTTATTATTGTCAAAGGTTTCCCCCATGTTAAACAGCTTGAGAAAACTTGGCTTAAAATATTATGTCACTAGACTGGTCTTAACCACAATAAATGTGCAATGCCCAAACATAGCACAGTGGAGATTTACGAAAAGCCAGTATGAAAGTTTTCAATATTGCATATAATATCACAAATTGTAAATGTTTTACCCTGCTACCAAACACACCAATTTTGCTACATGGGCAGCAGATTTTCTAACTTTTCGACCCAACAGCTATTGGAAAGTAACGGCTTCACATTACAATCTTTGGTCTTTACATAAAAACTGTATATAAAACAATCTTACCGTAAAAGCAGGGTAGCTGTACACCGGGATCACTGTCAGTCACAGCTCGAAGCTCTCACACTGGGGGGATGAACTGGCTAAATAAATACAAAGTGAGACATGTCCTAACCACCCTGTCAATCAGTTACCTCTCTGTATTGATTTACTCTAAGATGAGAACATTAAATGTTGCCACAGTATTATATCATATTATATGAACTTTGTTATTAAAAAATCAACCCCTCCTATAACTCATGCGTGCAGGTGGAGCATGCGTGCAGGTGAATATTAATCAAAACTGATATTATAAAAACATGACCTTTGTCCCCTATTACATTGTAATACTGCCTATTTAACTTAATAAAAAAAAAACATTTTCTCCACATGGAGAGATTTTGTTGGACTCCCTCATGGGCTTGTGAGCTTAAATTTTCCCGCAGTGATATCCTCAATCTTTCCTCCCCTTTATCATTGGTTTATATCCTCCATGTGTTTTTGGTTCCATGCTCTTAAGGACCATGGCATAGCTTTTCATATCATTTATGTTCCTCCTGATGACGCAAAATTTGAAAAACGAGTAGAACAGTGTTACTTAAAGTTTTTACCATGAGGGACAACTTAAAATAACTTTCAGGTCCTCAGGGAACTCCTGCTATAATTACTGTATCCACAGTATCCAAAGACCATTTGTGTCAGTATACCTAAACTGGGAGTCACACATTGCTCGTTGCTCAAGGAACCTCTGGAATAACCCTGGTTTAGAAACACTAGAGTAGAGAAATACAGTAATATTTGTGGAATGATGTATATTATCATGTTATATCCCATTTCTCCTTTTTTATTGTACCTATATGATTGGAGGACATCCATGCTATTTTTGGTTATTATGTAAGGTTCTGTTAGGCTACCTATAAACATGAGCTTAATAAGCCCGTGATTAACCTACAGCTTTGACAGTCCCTAAGTGACTGATCTTAAAGAACTGAGATAAAAAACATTTTTTAAATGCTATCTTTTGTTTCCCTAAGATAAGCCTGGCATGAAGTGTAAATGCATATTTAACTGCAATGATTTTGCAGGACAATGTAGAGCTTTCAAAAGAATGACCTTTTGGTTTCATCTGGATCTTCTGACGAGCATCCACAGCATGGGTTGTCCTAACTTTTTTCAAAGAGGGCCAAATTTTGTGAGATAAAAATGTGTGGGGGCCGACCACTAACCAGGGTTAGTGTGGGTGTGGTCTGCATGGGCCCACCAGGGTGACGTAAGAGATTACACAGAGTTCTGTACACAGAGTTCGGTGTCAGTGCGGGCTCCGTGCAGAGCACCTTCTTGGAATCAGTATGACTAGCTCTAACCTTGACTAATAACATATAATAACAAAAACAAGTACAACATCACATATTTGTGTCTGTGAACAGGGAATATATGAGAAACTCAATTAAAAGTAATAAACAGAATCTTTAAATCAGGTGCTAGGTTTTACAAACTGTTCTTTTGGATCTGAATTCCCAACCTCTCCTCTGAAAATCAGCTTTTTCTGACCATAAACTGTGCAAGTCAATTTAAATCTATATAGAGAATTAGTACAGTCCCCAATACGAAATTAAAATTCTACCAATTTATTTAAATTCCTGATGAAGCAGAATACCATTGCCGCAAGCCTTTAGTGCAGTAAAATCCCTTAAATCAATTTAGTAAATTCTGGATGATTGTAGAACTTGTTTCATGGCACCGGAATGGTTGGTTATCTATTGTTGCAGAGGAGATATCTGTTCATGCTAGATAGCAGCCGATCACTGCCTGATGCACCACCTTTTGGGCCCTTGGCACGTTTTGGCATCTTTTTAGGTAGGAAGTTGCTGAAAGTTAAATAGTTGGAGAACTGAGGTAAGGGGGATTGGGGCATGTGATACTGAGTGAGAGGACAGGGCAGGTGGCCCTCAAGGCCACTGGGGCCTATAGCTTTAAGACATTGGGAGAGAAGCTAAAAAACAAAATCCCACAGGTGCCTAGATTTTGGGCTCAGACTTTGAGGAATAGGTTTTGAACTGGTATGGAAAGAATTTTTTTGGGGGTTATAGAAAAAGCAATAATGCTAGCTGGGATCAAGTCCGATGTACTTCTTGAAAGTGGACTGTACTCTAATGCCACTCTGCTTCACTCACCCTCTCTCCAATTGTGTGCTTGAATTCAATAACCCCTTTTAAGAAATCAGAGATTGCTGAACCAGGATACATCGGATTGCTTCACAGGATCAGGAAGGATGTTTTCCCCTGTTGGAGCAAATTAAGTTTAAAATAGTTTTTTTTTCCTTCCTCTGGATCAACTATGCCTGTAGGGTTTTATCTGGGATATGTTTATTTCCCTAGTGGTTGAACTTGATGGCCTTAAGTCTTTTTTTAACCTAACCATGAAAATGGCCACCCCAACAAGGGTGAGTGCTACACACTACCTTCAGTCATGAGTTTTGCACTAATAAAATATTGTCATACGTTCTGAGAAGAAGAAGAAGGAGGCACAGCATTTAATACAAAGTACGGTAAGGCTGTATCCTTGGCAAAGGCTACACACCACTAATATACTAATAATTCACAAAAAAATCGTTGGATAAATATACAAGTGTTTTTTTCACCATTACTTTTCTTTTATTCTGACTTTTAAAAAAATAACAAATGCAATATTATGGGGTTAGTGTATAACACTTTTGGTAATTAATCAATATATTTCTGATTATTGGTCTATACATCACATCAAACAGAAAGACAACTGTGGAGGAAAGCAAAATTAGGATAATTGGTTCCGAAAGAAGACCCATTTTTCTATATGAGGGAAAGTTGAGAGCTGTGTATTGTAACAATGTAAACTTTCCATCATGGTCCTCTGCTATGTGTTACAGTGTTACAAATGTTATCATCTCATGAGTTGCATAAGATCATGTAACCCATGAAAGAACTTTCATGATGGACTTATAAGTACTGGCAGATTTTTATTTATTTTCATACCCAAATGATAAATCTGTCACTCTGTTTCTTACTAGTTCACACCTGCTTTACTGTCCTTACCTTTATTTTGCTCCTCCAGTGCGTCACTCATCTAGTGTCCACCTTGTGTAATCCGGCATGTCAGATGGTGTCAGATATTAAACAGGGTTGGTGATCTTCTCTGAAGTGCTCACACTTTACAAAGTTTAAGCCCTGCAATTGACTGCTCACTACAGAACTTTTATGATAGACTTATAACTACTAGCAAGTTCATTGTTCACGTACACATTTTCTTCCTCATCTTTCCAAACCCCCATAAAAATGAAGTTAACATTTCCCAGGGGTGGTAGGACTTCCAGAAACTGGTAAATTACTGGAACACTAGAAGACATCATTTTCAGACTGTCTACTTAGACTGTAACACATGCCTCAGCAACCTAGGTCTATACTTGCAGCCTGTAAATTGACAGTGAAAGGAGAAGTAGTAAACTGAGGAGCTTATCTCTCTGTTAATACTCTCATTCCTCCATTTGAAAAATCCATATAGAACATGAGCAATGCACAACTTACTGCTTCCTATCCTGCAGCTCCCATCTCTAGTCTAAGGCTGGGTACACATGTGCAATAATTGTCATTGGAAAGGATCTTTCACGATCCTTTTCAGCGACTAAGGACTGCACTATGCATGAATGAGTGCTGTTCATACAGTACCGTTCTGCTCTATAAAGATGGGAGGGGGAGAAGGACTGCATGCTGCATGCTGCTGCTGCTCTTCCCCTTCGCTTCCATTAAGATCGTTCATCGTCCGTGGATCCGCCAGGACAGTCGTTCGGATGATGGACGACGGGCGCTGTACTACACGCCAGATTCTGATCTGATATCGGCCCTGAGCCAATTATCGGACGAGAACTATTGGACGTGTACCTAGCCTTAGTCTGCTGTACAAGGGAAATCAAGTGAGTAACACTAAATCTATTTAAAATAATACAATACAGTTTGTATGGTATTATTATTATTCATATAATAATACATTTAAAGCTGCAGTTATATGTAGTTTATATCTGCCTGGAGTTTTGCTTCAAAGTAGACATATCGGGTAGTTTGTCCCATATACCTTTCTTTATTATCCAGTGCTCTAAAACAATTTACGTGCCCTATCATGAAACTGGCCTGCTAGAATTTTACTTAGGTCAGTGCTTTATTGAAATGAGAATAAACTAAATATATTTATCTAAATACATGATTCCAACTCACATAAACACTGAATAGAAGGGGCTATACAGGTATAACAAACAGTCTATAAAATACATATTCTACGTAGTTTTTAGGTGTAGGTTTCACCTCTGTAAATGATAGCTGCACTTTAATTAGACTTCTAGCAACTAAACATGATAAATTGTTATTACTTACTGCACACTTTCATCTTGCATGCTGAATTTACTTATATACTACAATAATATATTATGCTTACTACAATAAACACAGGACATCAGTAATTAATATTTCTGGATAGTCAAATTCACCATTTACAGTAGTCCTCTATATTTACACATCTACAATATATATATATATATATATATATATATATATATATATATATATATATATATATATGCTATTTATCAAAAGTAGTATGCATACTGATGATAAGGCAATAAAAAAACGTAAAAATAAAAAGCGTATCATATAAAAGCACATACATTAGGAGTTTTTACATTTTCTTTTTTAACTAAGTATGCAAGATTACAATCTAAAATATGTGATCTGTCATCAACCAATAGAGACATGTTAGTATTAAAGGTTTACTCAGTAACCTGCTTTTACAGCACAGGACATTGGAAATCTGCAAAACACTACATTACCTAAATTAAAAGGTGTGTTTGTAGAGTTTAACAAAATATATTGGACACTTCATAACAAACAGGACTACTTTCTAAGCCTTTATTTATATTATAGAAACATTGCATATTCATTTGATTGGCTGGTTTGGGGGTCAATTGTCTAACAGGGGAATTCCCCTCACTGTATGCAAAAAGCAAGCAAAATGACCTGTTGGAGGTTTTAACTCTTGACTACTGTATCCAAAAACCAAAAGGAGCTTTGGCCACACATTCATTTCAACTGGTAACTATTGCTGCAAGGGTTAAACAACAGATTTTAACATGAAGTTGTGGCCCAGCTCTCTTTTGGTCGGATACCTAACATGCTGTAATTAGTGCACTGTGCAGGGGAAGGAAGATGGGGAGGTGGGAGGCCAGTTGGAAGGTGGGTTTGTCTATGGCACCTTGGGAGGACTGCAGCAAGAAGCAAAAGCAGATCCGATTTACTGTACTGTATATGCAGCTTCTATTACAAAAAAAATGTCAGAGGGTCCAGTTGGGACTTGTTGTCCTTGGGTATTCATAGATTAGTGGATCGGTTTAGTGCAAGGCTGTTGTATAAATCAGACTCCTTCAGGCCTAACAACAGTTTGTGAGTCTCCTCTACTTCCTATTCATTTCCTGCAAACTGTGGTGCTCAGAGTATTGGAGAATATTTAACAGCTGTTACCTTTTTATCTATAAAAAAAAGTCTATGCCAGCAGTCACCGAGACCTCTCTATCTACGTGGTGCCCAAGAAGCATTATCAAGCTCTTTTTGTTTTCCTGAATGTGTTTGTGAACTCATACTACGGGCAATGAAAGGACACAGTGATTGCAACCAAAGATGAAGCGTGTGTATGGACAAGCTGTTCTACTCCCCTGCTGAACAAATTGAATACAAGTAAATTTTGAGTTTGCCTGCAGAAATCCAGCCTAGGTGTATGGCACAAAGACAGCATCCCGTTTTGAAGAAGGTTGGTACCAAGCTGTCAAACTTTGGGGGACCAGATCCTTCTTCTTCAAAACTGTCCCTGGAGACAGCACATAAGGCACAAGGTATTAAAGCAAAACTGCATGACCACAATAGCTTCCAGTGGCAAATTGCTTAAGTATGTGCTTTTATATGTCATTTACTGATAGAATTACAATTATACATTTTCTTTATCAAACTCACAAATAAAATACATAGTTATGAGACAAGAAACATCATTCCACCCTCCTGAAGAGACCATCTCAGCACAGTCCTCTTCATCATAGGCATTATTCGGCTCCCCTTGTCTCCATTTGTTGAAGGTCTGCATGGGTGATCGGTCTGAATACATAAAGTGACCTTCTCTATCCAGGTCATTGATGCCAATAAAAATCCTGCTGAGGCCAGCTTGGTTAATGTATGAGGCCATCAGACTGTTGGTTGCCTCATCCTTGGGCATGCTGAGTGTACCACCTCTTCCTTGGCAATAGGCCTGGGCCTCTGTGTATTTCTTCTCCTCTTTCACCAACAGGTAGATCTTAGTGTCCGTTTCACGCACTCCAGCAACAACTGCGGGGGAGGGTAGTGCTGAAAAGTGAGCACTTATATTTCTATAACAATCTTAATGCACATTAATACATTATGCAGAGACAAAACTACATACATGCCATTTTCTTTTTTTCCAAATTTTAGGAAGGTTAGAATTTGTGTTTCAATTATTATTAATAAATAAAAAAAAACATTTAATATAGGGTGCAGCCAGGATCCTTAGTTTGCAAAGCATGCTTGACTTTCGAATAAGAAAGACCATCACTCCCAATACATGCAAGAGCAACCACTATATAGCTATGGGTAAATAGAATCAGTTGCAGAAGTCTGACTGGGAATGCCAGAATGTGTATTCATCTCGTTTCTGGTGCCCTTTATGTTGATTACAACACTCAGTGTTCAAATATGGACCAGTACACTCTTATCTAGTGAATTAAATGTAAAAACCTTTAGCAAAGTGATATGATTTTGGCTGAGTACTATAATTGTAGCTTGGCAAGATTGGGTTATTGCACTTAAAATGTATTGCCAAAAATGTGTTGACACAAAGTCATCACCCCTATAAGCCTACTGATCATGGTGGACATCCCATTTCAAACACATTATTATTATCACACAGATTTCCCTGATTTTGCAGCTAAAACATGTTTCCTATGTTCTGAAAAGGCTTTCTACAATACTACTCTACAATACATGCCTGTGGGGGTTTGTGCCCATTGTGTAGTCCAGTGCTGATATTGGATAAGAGGACTTATAATTATAAGTCTCATATATAGTGTTTCAAATTATTCCAAAGGTGTTTGGTGAGGTGGAGGTCAGGGCTTAATACAGGCCACTTAGGTTTCCCCACACTGAAGTTGTCATGAGTTTTTGGACCTGGCTGTGTGCATGATAGAGATATAGTCATGCTGAAACAGAAAAGGGGAATCCTCCGCTATTGTTATAAGGCTGGAACCACAAAGCTGGTTAAAATGTGTTTGTGGCATCAGCAGTAACCTTCACTAGAAATACCTGAAGTCAGCAATTTAGAAGTCCACATACTTTTGGCGATGTAGTGTAGATTGTTGGTTTTAATCCTGGTATTTAGGTCTGAATAAGCAGCACTGATACAAATCTGCAAATGTAAGTCAATACATACCATTTTTTACAAACTTCAACTCTGTTGTCAGCTGTGTGACCTGGATGTCCATCTCTCCGACAGCTTTCCTCAGCTGTCCACACTCACAAGGTATCCCTTGAAAATTAAGACAAAGGAAACAATATTATTTCCTACTTGTCCCTATAGGTTTCATGCACAATATATTTCTGACTGGTTACACTTTAGGGAAAGTAGCCACCCCCCAGTGCAATTAGAGACAGTGTAACTTTTTTTTATGCCCATCCATCCTCTCCATTCCATGGTGGAGAAAATGGTGCCTTCCTCTGAAGCAGCGATGACAGGTCGTGCCCCTGTCATTGCTGCAGGACAGCTGCACACAGGAAAGTTTGTGCCAAAATCAGCAAGTATGATATGCATACATTATGGATTAAGGCAGAAGCTCACCACCCACCAACAAGTTTAATTCCTCCCCATAAGCATGGAGCATTATATAACTTATACATCTGGAAGAACAACTTCCACTTCAAGAGTTTGCAGATATTTACTACGCAATATTCCTACATTATCACAGGAAACCCAAGCAGAAAGTAGATCGAAATAAACCATAATGATATAAAGACTTAAAAAGTATAACTGTACCTGGATCTCCATTTGGACCTGGTGGGCCAATGTCACCAATATCTCCCTTTTCACCTAAAGAGAAAATTTCATGACAACGCTTTATTATTCTATTTAGGCACTTTGTTTCTTGATTTGCATACTTGTTAAAAAAAAAACTAGCATACAATACAGTTCCATATAGATACCATTTGCCCAATGTCACCAACATTAACAGCACTAGTCATCTGGGGGACATGTCTGACATGAAACTAAGCACTGCTCCTTTACTATGATTGGCACTTCCAAATAGAGACACAGTACAGACATGGTACAGTAGATCTGTAATAGTAAAAATGATAGTTGCACAGAAGAAAATAGTAACACTGTAATAAATAGTAATATAAGTAATATAGTGCTGCTTATTATACCACCAGGAATATACTTATAATTGGATTCCATTGTTAAATACCTTTAGAACCAATAGGACCGATTTTCCCATGGCGACCTATGTTTCCTTTCATTCCTTTATCACCGATCATTCCTGCAAAGCAAAACCACAGGCATCAAATTCCTGCAAGTGATTGCAGTCTTAGGCTTTAATTATTACAACAAACAGACAGAAAGAGGGGTTCTTTATTACATAGAGAATGGATAGAATTCTCAATTCTTGAATTATTCAATGGAGAAGATCCAAAAGTAGAATTAGGCCAGGGTCACAGTAATAGCCAGTGCCCAACTGCTTGTATGATTTGGGTTGGGCAGATTGGGCAGATATTTTTCACCTATTATTCTAGAAAAGATACATGTCTAAGATCATTTATGGACACAGATCACGTTTTAGAAGGTGCTCATTAAGAAGTCCTTCAATAATACATGTGAATAAAAACATTATTTTGACAAGCCTGGTCTAGAAGTTACATTAAACAGTAGGTTCCTCAAGAAGTGAATGTTGCCATCAGAAGGTTAAGTGTTCATCTGAAGAATACATATCCATCCCTTCACCATTATGACACTACTCTATATAGGGTCAGCTAAGTATTATCTCTTCCTTATCTCACTTTCCAAACATTTTATGTTTCAACTATAATTTAGTATGCATAAAGTTCACATTTTCCAATAATAAATATATTGCAACTTGTTAAATTGTGAATAATTTGGTTTTGTAAATCCCAATTTAGGAATTTTGGTCAGTGTTAAGAACTCCACATATATTTTATGTTTTTGCACCTGGGTCCGCAGGTTTGATAGATAAGAACACCACCATCTCCCTGACCTATGCTGTCACACTCTATAATTTATTGTTCCAGAACGGAATGAACAGCAAAGTCATGTTTGTGATCATCAGTTATGCTCAAACAATACAATTACAAAAAATGGAACATTGTACATTTGATAGGCTTGAATACAAGTTTTCGGAAACAGCATTTGTACTAAACTGCCTTAGTGGTATTACTCAACCCTAATAAATGTGGCTGCACAGGCTGCAAGATCAGCAGACAAAACCTCTAAAGAAGAAGCATAGCCCTATCAGTGGCGCCATGCTTTTTAGTGGGAGTGCAGTTATCTATAAAAGCATGCATGCCTTTTGCAGGATCTATGTACAAACTTTCAGTTTTCTTTGTTTGTTTCTGGGATACTTAATATGGTGCCTGCAAAGATTTGTAAATCTATGACTTTAGATATCTTTACAAGTGTTGATACTTAATTATTGCATGAGTCCATCATGGCTATTGTCTAACTTAAAGGTTTCTCTACATTGATAAACCTCAAAAGCCTTTTAAAAAAAGAACAAAAATGTTCATAATTGCACTGCCTATAAATTAGTATGAACAGATCGATACAGACACCTCACTGGCATTACTTTTTACTGACATCAGAGAAAAAAGTTATATTTCCCAACTATTAGATATTGCCATTAATGATTAGCTGACACCTGCATAGTTGCATTTGCTATCTTTGGATTTTTATTTATTCACTGCCTTGCTCAAATAAGGAGCTGCTTTTATGGCTGCATCTTAATTCTAGTGAGGCGAGTGTACGCGCACACTCGAGTCCGGACCGCGGTAATCCGCGATCGATGGCCGCGCGTACTTTCGCGCTTCCAGCGAGCGCGGATTTTATTGATGAATCCGGGGCAATGGGTCTGATTTATTAAAGCTCTCCACGGCTAGAGAGGATACACTTTCATCAGTGAACCTAGATGATCCAAAAAACCTGGAATGGATTTCTTAAAAGTCATCTGCTATTTATTAGCAAATGATTCAGTCCAGATGCTAATACAATAGGAAAGTAGGAGCTGAGTGCATTTCTGGTGGACCCAACAGGCATTTTTCTGCACTTATGGAGTTAGACAACAAAGAACTAGTTCTTAGATATACAGCATATGTGGTGTCAGTCAGCCCTGATAGCCTTGCACTTAAAAGGTTACAGCTCAACATAAGTTGCCCTAATTATCATTTCTGTAATTAATGTCCTACAGAAAAAAATTGGATAGGCTAAAAAACAGCTATCATAATCACAATTGCCCCTTATGCCTATACCACTTCCTACAACCTGCTCTCCATTCCGTCTCCACTTTTCTGTGACTCTGACTGTATGCTTGGCAGGATATATTGAAAGCTGTCCAGTGCTCTAACAATGGCTTGCTATGAAGGCGGCCAGGTCAAGCCTGCACATTCATATGCCACCTAGGGTGTATGGGCAGCCAAAGAAAGAGAGGAACAACAAGGTACAAAACTACTAAGCCTGAAGCAGAGCTGGAAATAGGAGTAAATATATCTGCTTTATGTACATATTTTATTACTAACCTTTAAAAGAAATATGTTTTTTAAATAGTAACGCACATTGATAAGACTGTTAACATAAAGCAAAAATGCGATTTGTAAATCCCTCTGTAGCAATTTGGTTATATATAATTGCAGTGCTACTGGATTGGAGTGTTTTGATTGGATATATATAATATAGTATTTTTTTTTCTAAAATAAACTTTAGCTTTCCTTGTATGCTGCTCTGTGTAATCCAAAGCTTTCCTAATCGGTATCTTGCTTGTAGTTTGCAGCTCTCTCTAGTGGTGAAAAGACTGAAACATTAATAAAAACCTGTAATAACGAACAGATAGGATGCATCCATCCTGGGCACTCTTGTAACTCTTTAATGACCAAGACAAACACTGCAGTTGTTTCTTTTTGCATATCAAAGCACAGCTTGCTCCGGAAGTTAATGAATGTCTAGGCTTCATAAAGTTTTATTTTTGCTTTGTTTGTGATTAACTCACAGTGAGGATTTTATACAGTAACTGCCACCATACTGCCTAATAATATGTTGAGACATATCTGTCCTAATTGCATTTATTAAAATATTGTACCTTAAGAACAAACCTTAAACCTTATGTATACATGTATACCTTTCACAATGGGCAATGTTTAAAACAAAGTATGAAAGTAAAAGACACACTGAAGTTGGATTATTTCTCAATGCATAATTGCATATCACACATATGTGAAACATATTGGGCATAATTTATTTAAAGCTCTTCAAGGCTGGAGAAAATACACTTTATTTAGTGAAGCTGGGTTATCCAGAAAACCTTGAATGGGTTTCCTAAAAAGCCAGATCCATTAGAGGTTTTCTGGATCACCCAGCTTCACTGATGAAAAGGTATGCTCTCCTAGAAGAGCTTTAATAAATCAGGCCCAGTGAATCAGGCTGCACTGCACATGGTGGGAAGAGGTCCTGCAATTTAATTTTGACACCAGTGCAAGCCTAGCTTGAGGCACATGTGGGCAATTAGAAGATCCAATACTGCCATATGATGGAGGGGGAAGGTCATTAGACCATGTGAAAGCTTTGGGGAAGATAGACACTGGGAGACACAGGACCTGGGAGGGGAGAGTATCAGTAGAGTAATATCGGTAGATAGATGAAGTCTGTTCAAGAGAACTTGTCTTTCTACCCTGATAATTCTCCACTAGTCTGCTTGTTTTATGTTATGGCCGCTGCCTGATCTCCCCAGCCAAATGGCATCATATTCATTAAGATTTTGAGAGTTAAAGAAAAAAAAAAGTCTGTGAGCACTTACCAAGCTCTCCATTAAGATGCCGGCCTTCCTTAGCTCTAAAGATAAGTCCAGACTGGAGGTGAACTAAGGTCCTGGTAAAAAAAAGCTCTTCATCCAACTTTTGTGACCAATATATTCTCATCCATTGTTGCCAGCTTGCTATAAGGTTTACCACTGCTAGCTTAGTTATGCACGGTCACTGTTGGACATTGCTGAAGGATATTGTCATTTTATGAAAGAGTTTGTGTTTTAGTTGTATGGTACTTCTTTCTCAATGCAAGTAACCAAGACTGTCATAGCAAATGAATGGGCATAGCTGACCAATGCCCATGGACCACCCATTATAGCCAGTCAAGCGCTTGTTTATTACGAACAGATCCTTGGTGACTGCAGCTGTGTGAATGTAGCTAAAATAAACCAGGGGCTAATCCACTATGTTCAATTAATACCTAAAATATTTTTTCACTGGATAGGTACAGATAAGCAAAAACTGAGCTAGAACAGCAAGTAAAAAACTCAAACCCCAAAGCTTACGCTCCTTAGACATTTCCACCTCATTCCCCATTCTCAGTTTTAAAATTTATATCATTTTTCAGAATTATTACTGACTTTTATTATTAATTATTGTTATAGCCCTCCATCATACGCTCCACCAACAGTTCATTATCATTACCGTTATCATTTATTTTTTTATTGCTATTGTAATCACTGATATAACATTGTATCAGATTCTTATTTTGCTGATTTACCATGTAGATATACCTTATGAATATATGGATATAAAACACTATACATTTACATTTAGTGTGATGTCACAGTCCTGGGAAATAGGGTGTGTGTTAGATCCCTAAACATGTGTATGGATTTTAAATTGGAATAAACAGGTATCTGGACTGTATCAGATTGTATCAGTCTATTCAATTGTACTCATCAGCCAAGTGTAATGTGCACCAAAATGATAAAAAAGTTCTATCTATGTGTTATGTTTAATTTTACAAATCTAGCAGGGAAAATAGGCTACTTACCTTTCTCTCCTGGTGGTCCAACTCTTCCTGGTCTCCCTGGAGCGCCTTTCTCTCCCTTTTCTCCCATTTCACCTGTAAAAGCAATAAACAGTACTTTGTGTTTACTTGTACTTTTTTAAATGTATGTAAACTCCAACTTTAAAACCTGCCTGCACCTATTCTTTCCCTTTCTATATCTGCAAGATGTATGTATTTAAGTGTAGTAAAAACAAAGGATCTATACCAAATTAACAACTTGGGAATTGTTTGCCGAAACTCACAAAGTAAAGCAAATAAAGTATATAAAGTACCTTTCAGACCCGGCACAAGTATCTGAACAGAGCACGACTCATCCGCCATGTGCTGACAATAGCCAGATCCCAGCAGTATCAGGAGCAGTAGGTTAATCAGAGTCGCCACAGAACCCAGAAGCGCCTTCATAATGAGGCCTTGTAGATCACTGACTCCTGAGGAGAAGAATGCATAAACAAATTCACTGAATTAGGCCCACCACATTGACAGCATGGTCAC
>NC_092861.1:24384478-24387944 GCF_032062135.1 Pyxicephalus adspersus
CTGAAATTAAAACCTTGCTGCCCTGCTAAAGGGCAGATTTATGTGATGCTTTAACAGAAAAAAAGAAAAGAAAGGACAATGGGGCTGATTTACCAAAGAAATTAAGGCTGTAAACGTAACAAAGTGACTTATTGAAAATTATAATACACCTAGCTTGGTGAATGTGGTGAACATTCCCCTCACAAAGAATACCAAATTAAATGCAAATCTAAAAAAACTTTTTGCTTGCATGTGGTTAAAGTAAGCAGAGTTTCACCCCATTCACTAGGCTGAGTGAGCTATATCTTGCAATGGGAACATTCACTTTTTTAAAAAACAAAGATACTGAACCTGGTGTGTTAACATTGAGAGTTGAGCGTGAGGGTGAAGTTTGTGATTGTGCATTCTAGATAATATTTTCAGCATTGGGGGCACAAAAGACAGTTAAAAAGTATATGTTTTTGTGAATCTGATTATCCCAATAGAGGTATATTTTTAAAAAATACTTTAAACCAGTGCTCGCCAACCTTACGGATCTCACAGACCACTAAATACATGGAATCTGGACCGCGCATGTGTTGGGAGTCGTGTATTACTCAAAGGGGAAGAAACTTCCCCCATAGTGATGTCATGATGCCAGAACCCATCCACTCTCCCATCACAGGCTCAGACCTGCTTGCTAAAATTCCGGGGGGGACAGTAGCACGGGTCTTGTTGCGTCCAAAGCCCCGCACTTCTGCACCCCCAGGATGTTTAGCAAGCAGGTCTGAGCCTGCGATGGGAGAGTGAGTGGGTTGTGTCCATACGGGGGACAGAGCCGCTAACCACTGAAAAATTTTCTCACGGACCACCAGTAGGTGACCATTGCTTTAAACAGCTCTAGTTAACAGATAGTCAAACATATTTTAAAACTGGGAGACATAAATAGACCAAAATGCCATGGATGTGATATATTACTAAGAAAGCCACAAAAGTCAATGTCAATTTCTATGCTGACGCCAAGCATATGGGTCCACCATGTTAGATTTACCTGCCAGAGCTCCCCTGTTGGTACATGCATCAGCCTAGGTGTCCCTTGTCGCTGCAGCTGACATCTTTGTCTTGACTTCTGCTGGGTTTGAAGTCTGCAGTCATTTTCACTGATCAAGTTGGGATGACATAACATAATACAAGCATCTGGAATTGTATAAAGCCTGTACATTAAACTGCACATGTGCAGCTTAGCGTACATATGAAGCACTTTTTAAGGGGGTTCTTACTGTAATAAACGTATAATGGCAAGATGAATGTTGGTAAATTAGGTGAACGTGCATTCACTTTGAATAAACAATTGTATGCAAGAAAATGGTAAAAAAAAAAAAAAGTATTAGGGTTACTATGCTAAATGCTAAATGTAGGATTGTGGCACATTAATAAGTCAGACAACCAACACTTTTAAAAGACCAGAAATGGCAGCTCATATATTTTTACCCCTTGTAGTGGGACTATGTTTGTTCTGCAATACTTAAATGTTCCTTCTAGTCTAGGGGATGAAGTTTTATTTACCTAATTCCCTTGCTCCTGCAGGTTCCCTAAAATGCAGAACCAATAGCTTTGCACTGGAAGGGAGAACCAGGACTGCCAATGGTGGACGGGTGTCCTATGACACAGATGATGGGAAGTATAGGAGGCGCTGCCCTTGTACTGTAGGGTGTTGCTGCTGGACAGGTTGCAGTCTGGTGGGTTCAGGGAGGAAAGAGGAGATTTGTAATGGGAGATGGAATCTCTTTCTAGAGTTAGGAATGTGGGGGTGTAGGGATTTCTTCTGTAGGGATACTTTCCTTTAGGAAGATTTTTTCTTTAGCAATAAATATATTTTTTTTGTGTGGGCTTGCAGGGCATTAGCAGGGACTCTCAATGCTGTATTGTATGCTACATATTTGTGGCTGATCTAGTCTGTACATTACATGCCCTGATCCCTGCACTCTGTAGACTTGGCTGCATATTAAATAGTCCTCACCTCTGCACACTGTACACTGTACCCTGGACTGTAGTTTACATTCTCCTTACCCCATCGCTCTGTGCACTGCTCACTCCTGATCCCTGCAGTTTGTGCATTTTGTACTGCTAGCCCTTGCACTCCGTGCTTTACAGGGGAAAAGAAAAAAAACTATTGTATTTAGGCTAGGGTTCTCTCTGTGGCCCTGGCAAACTAGTATACATTTTATTGGAATGGGTGCTGGAAAGCTTAGATACATTTTGAGCATATTGGACATATTGAAAACTGTGGGGTGGCGGGAGAGCTATGACCACAAACAACTGTAGTATGGGGCCAATTTATCTTCCTATTATAGGATCCACAATATTCCAATGGCAGCTTTGGTGAGGGTGAAGCAGGCCTGCCCACAACCTGGACAAGGAGAGTACCAGCCTCCAAGGTGGAGAGGGATAAGGTAAGAAAAGCATGTTTTACTTATCCTTACACAAAAGCAAGCATTTACATGTGTATGTTTTTCCTTTATATTTCTAGAGTTTATCCTTGCTGTGCATCTGGTCCATGCATTTGGTTATGTTCAAACATATCCAAACCAAGAAGTAAAATGTAATATATTGCAACTTATTAATCAATATGATGTATATAGGTGATCTTGCTAAGAACACTCACTTACTGTACTGTATCTAAGGAGGAGCAATAGCATTGCTATAGGTCAGGACTACAGAGCATACATACATCTGTAGTTCCCAGAGATATCTGGAAACAGTACAACTGATAAGACAAGCAGATAGCACAGGATGTTATCATATTCAGGCAGTGTCAGCAGATAAAACAAAACAGAAGAAACACAAGCAACTACATAAATAGTTAAATATATACCTATATTTTAATATTATTCTAGGCTTGCCTGCCCAAGCACTCTTTCCATGACAGTGCGAAGAAAATTCTTACCTTCATAAACAGAACAGTGGATCTAAGATATCCAAACGATGTACTTATCAGCCCAATCTCTCCACAGACACATTTAACTAAACTAAATCCAAGAAAAGACAGAAAACCATGTTAGTGGTTCCAGTGGCGTCTTGTTATAGAGCAGCCAATGCAGCTGTCCGAGGTGCACCGCCTGTACTGAGCTTCCCACTGTCAGCTGGACAAATAGCCGACTGTGTTTAGACTTTGAATTGACATTTTTGTTATTTCTCTGTTCCGTTTGTACTCTTGTTCTCTGCTCCTAGAGTGATATTTGCATAGAGGTACAGGAAAGAAATGGCTGTTTTTTCTGAGATGTGTGCCCACAGCGATTTCCAAGCACAACACAAGGATGGAACTGAGCGAACGCTTCTCCAAACACTGACTGCTGACTGCAGGAACTGGAGCCACATCAGAAAAGAAGATTTAAGCCGAAATTCCCAAAAATGTTTTTCAGATGAGGGAAAGGTTGTGTCACGGTGGCCAGGCAGGAAGCCGCACAAGGGAACAGATACGCAGAACTGAATGGCACCGGACTGCATA
>NC_092861.1:24388459-24425153 GCF_032062135.1 Pyxicephalus adspersus
ACCGAGCTCTGTTTGCAGCTGTTTAAAATGTATGCTATTTGTGCATACGACATAGATATTTACCTAAACAAAGCCAAAATAGTATTTTATTTACCCCTAAGGAACCCTTTCTCTTTTCTGCCTAATTGACACCTTAGAAAACAAATTACAATTACTCGCAGGTAGAAACTAGTAGTATTTTAGGGAAATATAACTTGTGAGAGAATCTATGGAATTACTTATTAAAAAAGCAAATTAAGCATCTATGTGATCTAGTTATGTGACAGTGTGCGGGAGAATGATGGTCAGCACCCCAACACAGCACATACACATGTACACATTGGACAGCAGCAATGTAAAATGTCAATGATAAGATAAAAGCATGTATTTCACATAAGAAATTACAAATTATGAATGTTAATTGTTACACCCTTCAGAAATATCACCCGAAGCTTACTGTAATGAACAAAAGGATATCACTGTGGAGTGACTAAATGGAAAAAATAAAGCTCAAGCCTAAAAACCATGGGAGGAATATAGAGCAGTTTTGGAGCAGACATGCATATCCTTATATATTTTATTACTAATATTCTATCTATATTATATCTTCTTATATCTAGTGATAAATCCAGTATGAGAATTGCTTGTAATTACAGTTTACCTTTTTTTTCAGTGTGCAAGGAAGGTGCTCATTGTTACTGAGAGATTGACAACATCTTCCAGAAAAAAAAGAGATCACTTCATTGTACAAATGCTTTAACAGAATTTATGGTACACAAATCCGAAACTGAGTACATAAAGATCTATCACAACCTGTCTGTGATGGACAAATATATTTTGCAGCTTTCTAATAATGGAATTACTCCACAGTAATGTGTAAGGAACAAATACATTTTAGGGCCAAAGCGTATGGGAAACCCTCTAAATTATGGCATTTGGGAGCACAAAGACAGGGATTGATGAGTTTAGTGTGGAGGAATTCCAGTGGCCTCTAGAGTACTAAAATTTAACGCTAAATAATACATTTGGGATATATTAGAATGTACCTGACCTTCCAAATGCACTTCTGAAAGAATGGGCACACATTCCCACAGACACGTTCCAAAAACTTGTGAAAAGCATTCCTAGAAGGGTGGAAGATTTTATAGTGGCAAAGGGGAAACTTAAAGTGAAATCAATGTCCATGGTTTTGGCACAGGATGTCCATTGAGCACATAAAAACATGGAGAGCAGTTGCCCACAAACATTTAGCCATACAGAGCATGATAGCCTATCCAGTGCTGGAAGTATTGTCACTATTCTTGCTGGTAACATGATTGAGAAAAGATGAACAGAAGTTAGTGAAAGTTTCCTTACCTTGTATTTCCCCTGAGGTTTGGGACTGGAACTGTCCTCTGACTTGCAATGCCTAAGGACCTCATAGCTGCTGTTTACAAAAGCCTGACAGATCTTAATTGAAAAAGATGCTCCAGCTCAAGGAGTCACAAATGTTATCTGTAAACAGCTTCCTGTTTGAAAGTTTTCAGCTGCTGCGCTGGATAATTAGGCAAGAAGTGTGGGAAACAAGAAGGTGCCCTGTGATGAAACTCAATCAAACGCTATCTCTTCTTAGATACTGTCATCTGTTAGAACATAAGCCACAGGAAAGACAGGTTTCTAGATGTCAAGGGTTACTTATATGAACTATCATGACATATAAAGTAAAACATGTAAGTTATGATGCATTGCATCTTGTTGATATCTGGAAATATGCAAAGAAATCAGAAACAAAATACTTATATGCAAATTTTCACCAAGAAAAGCAACGAGAAATGTTTTTCATTTGCATTTTAAAAATGAAATACACTTTCTCTCTGCTTTCATAGTTTTAAACAATGCCTTACATTACATTAGCATTCAGTCATTTCTTTTATTTATGTCAATACTTACATTGTTACTGGTTTGGTATTTGATTTTGAAATAAAGGTGTATTTATTCTGCCTTGGGTACATTTTCCTATTGCAATGTATCAATATTAAAAACAAATAGTTATAAAAACAGTAAAGAAGTTGTCCCATTATACCACCCCAAACTTTTCACCATTACATTGACTCCAAATTATAGTGCTCCTTATATACTCTTAGATTTTAAGTTCTTTTGGGCAGGTTCCTATCCTCCTCCTGTGTCATTGATTGTATCTGTCACTCATATGCAGATTAATTTGCTCTATTTAATGTACAGCGCTGCATATGTTGGCACTTTATAAATACTGTATATTAGTTTCCCATTCGAAATGCTTACTGTATAGTGCTCCCCAGTGGTCTCTACTCACCCCACCCTGCAAAGATTGGCAAGCAGGAACAGAACTGCAATTATATTTGCATCTCCCAGTTCAAGCTGTGATTGAGATTTTATGAGTATATTATATCATTGAACCAGGAGAGTAGACTGGTGTTTTGGATTCACCATGAAAGCTTTGTGATGAACGCAGCAGAAACAATTGAGAATAAATATATATCAAGTACGCTCCAGGGGAGAGGAGATCAGAAATGGTAAGCACTGTGTGACTGGTGTAAAACTAAAAAAGGGCACTGGAACTGCAACAGTTACTTAGAAAATTGCTATGCTAATAAGAGAGCCACCAAAAGCATGTTTTGGGAAAGAGTCAGCAAAGTGATCATAGTGGGAAACAGACCCTTATCCTTCAGGAATTAGCCGTCAAACAGGCCATTCAAAAATTACTGTAAAGTAGGATGGAAGATGGGTCATTAAGAAGGCAGGTCTGAACGAAAAGGAAGGCACCAGGGAGCATCTATGACCAGGTAACCTAGATCCGGTCTGCCAAGACCAATTAGTTAGGTCAGTGACCAGGTGGTCTAGCATGTCATCTCAATCTTTCAGCAAAGTGAAACGAAACACCTCCAAATACTCAGCATTGGCGATTAAAGCCAACAAAAGTAGGGATGTCTTTAACAGACAACTCAAGTGCTAAATGTCTGGGGAGTATGAAGACTTCTTGCACTTATAGGGGTTATACAGGGGGATGCATTGAACAGGATTCAAAATTTGCATGCAATAACGGACCGATGCACAACTGTAGTGCATTGGAGATTAATGTCGAATTGAGTCTTCTCGGCGATTGCAGCACCAGATCCAGGTTCTCAAAGCAAAACAAAAATGTTTTGTATTCACATCTTGTTAATCAGGAAGTGGTATTGTTCAAACACATACTTATCCTGTCTTGGAGTTAAATTCTGTAAAAGTAAAAAGATGGAACAAGAACATAATTCTCGCGGTTGAGAGGCCAACCAAATTCTTCCAGATTGCAGGACAGTAGAGAGTGGACTTCAGTGCCAAAACTGACTCAGCTCAAAGTAGCATGTCATCTATCTACTATTGAGTTTTATAACTATCTCATTAAAGAGAGTTCTATGCCTTAGTGAATATTGTTAGGACACCAAGCCATGAATGGCCACAAACTGCTTCCATAGTCAATGCCGAGTATGCACTAAAGACCTGGGCAAATTGAACAAGAAATGAAGTAAGCATCCATAAAGTGAAAAGGTTCACCTGATGGACAGACACCAAACAGATGTTGAATCCCTTAAGGTCCAGAATAGATCTAACAACATTTTTGTGACAGTTACCAGGCTTGAATAAATGCCATCAAATTTTTTCTAAGGAAGGGGAGCTATAATATTAACCACTGCTACAGAAGGTCCTGTACAGTCAAATTTGTGGCAGATGTGAAGTCAAAAATTGTGGGAGAAAAAAAAAAAAAAAAAAGGCTCAAGTTTGTATACAACCATTTCACAAGCCACTTGTCTAAATTATGGAACAACTAGAAGTATGCATAGTAAGAGAACTACAAACACAGAAAACCACATGTGCAGTTAAATCTATGTGGAGAACCAAAATCTTCAGACTTGTATGTATCTGTGTATCTGAGGAGGCAGATGACTGAGGCCTTCGGGCTTCCATGCAAACGGTATACAAAAAGAAAAAAGCTTGCAGGTTGGGAAGGAAAGATCTGGCTTTAAAGTTTAAATTTAGTTTGAGGAAAGGTGGAAATTTTGTCCCCGGGGTTTTTTTTTTTTATCATCAAATAGTTTATGGATCATATTTGATGTGTACAAAACATAAAAAAAAAATTTTCATAACACAGCCCAATCCCCATTCCTGAATCTCCTAAGAGGGAAGAATTCTGAGGACAAACTAAACCCTACTAAAAGGCATAATTCTAATCGTTCCATGTAGACATAGAACAAGTGTCACTGCAAACTTTCCTGATGTCCCCAGTGACCGGTGAATGAACAAGCCCTGTACACAGTGCCATTCTGTTCTATAGAGAGGTCAAGCAAGCTGAACCCTGCTGAGCTTTTCTCCATTGATCTGCCAAGATAAATCAATGAACATCAAGGGACCGCTGTCCACATGTAAGATTTTTGCCTGAGATGAGCACAACGGCTTGCCCAGGAACAATTTGACATTTGTACACAGCCTCAGCCTTTCCTCTGTGGTAAAGCAGTTTTTAAGTCATGTTTTTATAATTGTCAATTTACCATTTTTGAATTTAATTCATTAGATTAAGCTACCATTTCCTAATCAAGTACATACTGAAGTAGAATTATCAAATGATTTAGCTAATATCTAATAAGGAAACAACTCTAAAGGTGATGTATACAATACCCAAGCATAATGTAGTTACTTGATTTCTGCCCTAAAATTAAATCAAATGCTAGCTTTATATTTTTATAAGAATATATTTTTACAATGCAACCCTTGCACATTATGGCACACAGAACCATCTATTTGCCCCCTCCAGCAGGGACTTCTTAAAGCACCGGTTAATTCTCCAACCATCACTTTTATATTCCTTATGGATGGTGACTGATGTGAAAGCATGCAAATGCACTTGAAGGTTAAAGCAATCGCAGGGAGCTTTGTGCAAAGTTTTGTCAAAAGATAATTATTTAATATTTAGGCATATTTCTTGAAAACCTAAGCAATTCAGGCTGATAGTTTTCTTTCAAGGGTAGCGAATAACAAATACGCCCATTTAAAAAAAAAGAAAAAGCAGGCAGAAATACAAGTTCTTTTTTATTAGATCATTTGCACTTTACAGCTGAAATTCTGGGAATTCAAAGTTCACATCTTTGCCTGTGAGTTTCTTGTAGACACCAGAAAATGTTTCAACCTAGACAGGAAAAAAAATAATAATCTAGTTAAACTGCAACAGGAGCAGGTTTCAAACTTACAGAAAATGAATTTTTGTATCCTGCATGGTTTATCTCCCCAGTAATAGCTCGAGAGCTCTAGGAAGTTGTAGGAATATACAGGACTCCGTCCACACCAGCCTGAAAGCCGGGGACAGAAATGCTCTCCAACGTTGTGGAACGGGACTGTACGTCACTGCACCGGAAGATGCTAAGCTCCCATACGCCACCAGGACAGAGCCTGAGAGAGCAACCTCACAGGATATCCACGTCGGATGTTGTATTCACAGCAATTTGCTTTAAACTACAAATCACAAGCCCAGTATTTCTCCAACACATCATATCTACCAACATCACTTCCTACATAAACACAAAGGATCGCATCTATGCTGAAATATCAAATAAAGGCTACACTCCAGTCTTGGTAAAATAACTAGATGCCAAAATAATTGTTTTGCAGGAGTAAAATGTTGCTCAAGGTTTTCCAGTTCCAGGTAAATTTCAAGGTAGTCAGTGTATCTAATCATACCCATGTCATGAGTGATGGCTTTCAGATATGTGGTCTTAACTAAATGGAACCTACAAGGAGAACCTTTTAGATAAGCCAAGAAAGTAGCATATTTATACCAGAAAGACATCTGACCAAAATTACTTCCTAAACCATACAAAGAAAAATTACCTTGTGTTCAACATTGTTCTGTTGTGCCTTGTCCAAATGGACTTTAATAAGTCGGCTGCCGTCCAACTTCACACGGATTCTCTTGCCCACAATTTCACTTGGATACACCAAATCTTCAAGGATGGCATCATGTACTGCAGTCAGAGTACGGCTGGAATAAAACAATTACAGCAATGAACTGATCAGCTTATAAAACATAGCAATGATGTAAAAATTCACACAGAGCACTAGAAAGGAAATCCTATGTTTGGTAATTTGAAACATGGGTAATAAAAAAAAAAAAAAAAAAAAACCTACAGAATGTAGGAAGCACATGCAGAGCCCACCTGCTGGGTGATACTCCCATTTAATATGTAATTCCTGATATATTAATATGTAATTCCTGAGAGACCATGACACTGATCACTAGACTCTATATTAAGGGGGAATCTTACACATTATGCTTATTTATCCTGAGTAAGAAAACCAGGTACACCATACGCATAAATAAAACGTGATTTGTCATCAAAGCTAATATGACAAATCACATTAATAACTTTTCAAATATATGTATCTGAACCAGATGTATTGGTTATAGGCAGTGTTGTATAGCCCACTAAGTGACATTTGCAATTATGAAGGCTCATTTCCAATACAGGAAAGAAATCAGGAAGAAATTCACCCAATGTCCCAGTATCACTCTCTAGGAAAATTGTAGTTGGATACAATTGCTGAGAAAATAATAGGCCAAGCTAGAAGCAAACTGTTTTGGATGCAGGATTGGACAGTGTAAGTTGTAATTACCACACTTTCATTCTCTTCACCCACAAGCAAACATTTACATTCTTTGTATACAGAACACTGTACAACTACAAAGTAATCTGTCATTCTCTATGTAATAGACTTTATATAATCCACAAAGGCTCCTTCCAAAGACCACCAGTATCAATACAGTATTTGAACTTTCAGATTCCCCAGAAAAGTTGGAAATAGAACAAGAACTATTTTAGGGACCAAGTTTTTGTCAATAATCAAAGATTTTTCCTCCAGGACAGTTTCACAAATATGCATTAGGTTCTTTAGCAATTCTTTAGGAGTTGGCCCAGATTGGATGCTTTCTGTGATGGCATCTAAAGTAGACTGAGTATAGGAGATGCATTCTTTTAACATTAAGCTATCCCAGAATAAGAAAGGTTATTTTTATCTAAATTAGGATGGTACCTGCAATGTTTTCTAAAATGACCTATTATACATTTTAAACAAAAGCGGGGGATCTTGATGGATAATCCAAGACGCAAACTTTTCAGAGGTATCTGTGTACTAGTATTTCAGAGGTATCAGACTAGTATTTATTGTTACACAAGAAATATTTTCGGGTCAACTATTATTTTGTTTAAAGAATAGTCTAAGGTGTTTAATAACCAAGGTGGACTTTAGGTCACAAAAGTATCTACAGCCAAAATGGGCAATAGCCACTGGGCAGCTACAACCTGGATTAATGTACCATGTAGAACTTTCTGTAGGACAAAGCCATCCCCACATTTCCTGTACCTAGCACTTGATTTGGGCTTAGTGGAAACCAGGGCTAATCTGCAGTAAAGCAGTGGGACAATGACATTTACTAGACATCCTTTGACTTCAACTAATTTGATTAATGCACTACTTAACAGTGAAATTTTAGTGGAAAACACTTCTCAGCATAGATGACGATAACTAAAAGTTTGCCATATTCAACAAGACTGTTTCAACTATTTTAAATGTGATCAACTACTACTAAGCTGACCTGGATAAGACTGAGGATTTTATTCCAGCAGAATAGCTTTGAAAAGGTTCTATAACAGCCCAGTCCCAGGCTAAACACAAAGATCTGTAAAACACTCCCAACATGACAGCTAGAACAACTAACAATTTTACCCAGGACAAATCGCAGGAGCAAAAATGTGCAAAGCAGATGGGTACTTTACTAATAGCCATTAATGGCAGGAAAAGATGACTCCAACTACTGATTTGGGAAAATACTTGTGCAAGCAACAAATCTAACCAATCTCCATGTCCTTTATTAAACTCGGATAACATGATAGGAATTAAAAGCCTTGCATAGAAGTGATAAAATCACAAATCCATTGACAGCAGGTTGCACTATAAAGTTTCTGAAAAATGTGTCAACTATCAAATTCAGAAAGTCTAATGTAAAGGGGAAGGCAGGCAAAATCTTCCTTTGTTGGTGGCAAACATAAAAGGGGTCATTATATCTTTCACCTATGTGTGTGTGCAAGAGATGACAGACATACTTAAGGCATATAAATCACATAACATATTTTAGTGACAATGCAGAAAGCTTAATCAACCCCTTTGGGTAGATGTTCCCTTCCAGTATGAAGAGAAGTAATGGCCGACTTATTGGAAGACTGCAAAATAATTTGATTTTTACCAAACAGTAAACGGCAGTGCAAAGATTGTTGTCTTAAATATAACGTAACTTTTGTAGGATCACATATATTAGCTCCAAACTTTCTTGTCCTGTTGTCACAGGTAGACTTGAGCCAAACACTTTCTAGGTTTTTCTCCTTTAAAATTGGGTGCGTCTTATAGGCCGGAGCGTCTTATAGTCCGAAAAATACGGTAATTGCCTTGGCATATGTACCAACATATTAACATGTGTCCTGCATGGTTTGTCTCCCCAATCAGTGCCCGAGAGCTCTGGGAAGTTGTAGGAATATACAGGATGCCGTCCACACCAGCCGAACGACTGGGGACGTGCATGATCTCCAACGTTGTGGAACGGGACTGTACGTCACTGCGCCAGAAGACGCTACGCTCCCATACGCCACCAGGACAGAGCCTGAGAGAGCGACCTCACAGGATATCCACGTTGGGGTGTCAAATATCTGACGTTTTTCAGTGTTCTCCCCAGCCCCTTTTAGCTGGGCGTACCACCTGGCACTTTTCAGTAACCACCTGGCTGTTTGAGTGGTTACTGATGAGTTTGGTCACAATTCAGGGTCTGCCACCCACCTGTAATTACCTCCAACCCAGCTTAAAAAAAAAATCTGGGTTGAACACTGATTTAATTTCCTATTTTGCAATTTGTCTAAAAGCTTGCATTTCTAAATGCCAATATTGTTTTCAAAAGAAAATTTTTCTGTAGCTTTAAATATTCTGCTGCTCACCAATTCAAAAACCTGATTCTTGTGCAAAAAATTACCAATATTTCTGTAGCACAGGTACAAGGTTTTTGGAATGCAAAGCAGCTTTTAAAAACTCTTTACCTTCTTGGGCGCTTCTGCTTGTTTTTCGTGCGGCTTTTTCTTGTTGGTTTGGGCAGAATCCTTCTCTGTATAGGAAAATAATATCATATCAATACATTGACAATAAGGAACCTCAAACCCATTTACTAGCACTTAAAAATAAGTAAACTAGAGAGGTTAGCCCTGCCTACTAAAGAGCTCCACTTATCCCTCCTTTATGTTTTCCAACTCACAAAATTCATTAAATCACAAGAGCCTTCTCAAACTCTAGGATAAAGATTCTTGAAAGGTTTTATGTCCTGCATGGTTTGTCTCCTCAGTAACAGCCCAAGAGCTCTGAGAAGTTGTAGGAATATACAGGATGCCATCCACACCAGCCCGGAGGCCGGGGATGTGCATGCTCTCCAACGTTGTGGAACGGGACTGTACGTCACTGCGCCAGAAGACGCTACGCTCCCATACGCCACTAGGACAGAGCCTGAGAGAGCGACCTCACAGGATATCCACGTTGGTAAAGGTTCTATGCTGCTTTACACATTTAATATGCAAAACCATACACAAAGCGGGATGTCCTTTTGCATTCAATCTAACGTGCATGATCAATGATGGGGCACCTATGGTGTAAATAAAGGTGAAGGGTTCTCGTCATCCTTGCTTTACTAAAAGGATTACCAGCCAAAGGTATGAAGTGTCCCAACAATTAACAGTGTGCTCGGGATGGGTAACTAAGGTACCAACAAAAGCTCATATATAACCCAAGTCTGCAATGGCCATCATATAGGTTCCTTTATTTACACAGAACTTTGAAACATAAAGCACAAGAGTAAATAAGGTCAATGCCATGTAATTTTTCCTGGCTTTTCAGCTTTCCGAAAATCCAGTAAGATTTTGCTATACTTTTCTAAACAAAATGATCTGATTTGATTTTTAGCTATACATAACTAAAATTAAGTGTAAATGTAGCTTTGAGGGCAACGCTAAGACAACACAGGGGTACTTTATTACCTGAGCAATGAAGACAACGTGCTTGCCGCTGAACTTCTTTTCCAGCTCGCGCACCAGCCTAACTTGGATCTTCTGGAAAGATCTCAGCTGAGGGACTGGAACGAAGATGATTATAGCTTTTCTACCACCACCGACTTCAATTTCCTGTGGGAAACAGCAAAAAATTATGATTTCCCCAAATATTCTGTCACATGGTTGTGATCAAAAACAAGTCAGGTGGTATAAAAAAAAAAAAAACAGAAAGAAAAATAACACTGAAAATTAAGTAAACCCTTACATGGTTTCCAAACACATCTTGTGAATGTGAACACAAAATGACAACAAAGCCATTCTTTGCACCATGACCACAGAGCAAAGAGGTCTCTAAAATTGTAATGCTTTAGGTGTGCCAGCACTTACAAATTGACTTAAATTTTAATGGCACGTAAATGGTTAGGCCCACTATGGGCTCGTTCCCTCTGCAGTTCTTTTTAAGCAAAGTGGTTCTGACCACTGCCTGTTCACACCAAATCTAAGAAAGCTGAAGTGTATCTCACTTTACAGTTCAGGGATGGAGATTGTGGACTATGGCCCACTTTTTTCAAGTCATGTAAATGAGCTGCACTGTAAATTGACACCTTTAAATAGGTAAAAACACAAAACAAACTTGGAAAATTTATTATTTTATGTATCCTGCATGGTTTGTCTCCCCAGTAATAGCCCGAGAGCTCTAGGAAGTTGTAGGAATATACAGGATGCCATCCACACCAGCCCGGAGACCGGGGACGCACATGCTCTCCAACGTTGTGGAACGGGACTGTACGTCACTGCACCAGAAGATGCTAAGCTCCCATACGCCACCAGGACAGAGCCTGAGAGAGCGACCTCACAGGATATCCACGTTGGGAAACACAAAACATTTATCAAACCCAAGCAGCACAGATTGAAGCCTGTAGTAGCATTATACTGCAGCTTTAAAAATGACCACCACAGGGGTTTTGTAATTGCATGTCACTTTCCCGCATATCAAAATGCTTCTTTTATGCCTAAACTCTTCTTCCATGGGGCATTTACTTTTCTCTGCACCTGTAGTCATTTGTTAAGGTAAATGTATGGGATGCTGAAAATCAAATTACACCGTACCTTTGCTGCAGTAATGTTTAATTCCCTTAGTTGAGCTTTAAGGTCAGAGTTCATCTCCAACTCCAGCAGAGCCTTGAATGATAAAAATGACCGGATTAGTTAGATGTTTAAAAGGAGGTAGGAACACAATGGTTTCTATATTTCTGAAAGAATAAAATCACTTTATTTGCAATTTAAAAGCATAAAAAAAAGCATGCCACAACTGGCAGGCTTAACAGGGCTATCAGAATGAATGTAAAGGTTAGTAGTGGACAACATATTGTTTTCCCAACCTTCTTTTATAGATTCAATATCAAGTATGACACCCTCATTCACTCACATTCCATTTTAAAAATCTGTATTCTGCATGGTTTGTCTCCCCAGTAATAGCCCGAGAGCTCTGGGAAGTTGTAGGAATATACAGAACGCCGTCCACACCAGCCCAAAGGCCGGGGACATGCATGATCTCCAACATTGTGGAACGGGACTGTACGTCACTGCATCAGAAGATGCTAAGCTCCCATACGCCACCAGGACAGAGCCTGAGAGAGCGACCTCACAGGATATCCACGTTGGATGCCGATAAAATTATTCCTTGTAAAGCATTTCACATATCCACATTCATGTCTTTTGTCAAAATACTAGACATACAATAAATGGACACCAATCTGAATAAGGTTTGCTTTAAAATATAAAACAATGGTGAACTTATAAACATGTGAAACAAAGTAGAACAAATTTTTAATGGTATTCTTTCGCATAACTGCACAAAACTGCAGGACTTGTTTACATTGCTGGTTCTTTATATGATGAAAGCAACGTGGGGTTACACGTAAAAGTAAAGGGACTTCTAGAACCTAACCAGGTGACCCCACACCCATCACAGCTCTATTTGTTATGAGCCACGGAAGCAGCAACTACTAACCGCCTTTGAGCTGAATACCCAACATCAACTCTCTTCATGTGACCCGGGACAAGTATGTAGACAAGATTTTTGTCACTTTAGCAAATTTAAAGATATCTTGTAGTACCAATATAGGAAGGTCAGTGTAAACAGACAACCATTTCCAGGAAAAGTAAGCTATGATAGGTTGTTCCAATCGCATTTACTTTGCACTTGGAGGTAAATAGGGGCTTGTCCTTGCAGATTTGCAAAGATACTAGTTACTAGCTCTGTTATTTCAAACCTATAGCATACAACACATTGCCACTGGTTCATTTTAAATAGTTGCTTACTAGCCCAGTGTTTGTCAACCAGGGTTCCTACAGAGATCGCTAGGGGTTGCTTCAGAAATGAGCAATTAGGACCTGTCAGGTTCAGTTACCACTGACACCAATGATCTTTTAGACTGTAAGGGTGACATTCTTCCCACACTAATGTAATTTGAACTTTGTTACAATTGTCAGGGGTTCCCTGAAGACTTGAAAGGCATTTGAAGGATTCCACCATGTTAACAAGCTTGAGAATGGCACAATATCTGTTCAAATATGAAGTTACTCACCTGGGAAATGCCAGACTCAAACTCGTCTGGCTTTTCGCCATTAGGCTTGACGATCTTAGCGCTTGAACTGAACATGGCCTTTCTGTAAGAGAAAATGTTTTAGTAGTCACTAAAATTATTCTTACAATACAAACCCCCCCATAATCATGTACCCCCATTCATTCAACAGGACAATATCTAGAAAACATGTTGCCAATGCAAAAATTATGTATCCTGCATGGTTTGTCTCCCCAATCAGTGCCCGAGAGCTCTGGGAAGTTGTAGGAATATGCAGGACACCGTCCACACCAGCCAAACGACCGGGGACGTGCATGCTCTTCAACGTTGTGGAACGGGACTGTACGTCACTGCGCTAGAAGGCGCTACGCTCCCATACGCCACCAGGACAGAGCCTGAGAGAGCGACCTCACAGGATATCCACGTTGGTTTGTAAATGACAGAACCCACAAGTCCCTTTTATAACAGGCTTATTACACACCAGTGAATGTTTTCCAGACTCATGTGATGCAAACGCTGGCCTACATTCACCAGATCTGCAAAAAAACATTTACCACCCATGTTCTTATAGCCCTCAATAATATTAATTGGTGTTAAAGAACAACTCAAAACAAAAAAAAATGACCTTACCTCAAACCCGCCAAAGAGCCCGACGGTTCGGGGGTCCCCCTCAATCGGGCTTCGTTAATCCCGGGGCTTCGGCAGAAAAGCAGCCAAGAGCCCCCCGAGATAAGGAAAAAAATTGTCGATCTCACACAATCTCAGAGAGGGATCCTGGGACCCGATGGAAGACACCTCCGGACCGATCGACTGCTCTGCGGGATTGAAGGTATGTGTATTTTGTTTTGGGCATTTTTCAGGCCGCTTCTTCTTTAAAAAAAAAAAAAGTGCATTGCAGTTAAAAAAACCAACAATTTTTACCTTACATAAAAGTTGTCTACCCTTCTATGTAAAGTAAAAATTCTAAGTTTAGGTACGCTTTAATGATAAATGATATCGTATACCATGTTCAGGATGTGGCACCAGATTTCACACATCTTGTCTTATCAATGAATTTGTACAAATCTAAGCGTCACATGTGATCACAGAGCTCTATAGGTAGGGTCGCCAACCAAGGCCAATGCAGACACCTCAGGTCACCAAGCATACAATTAAAAAAGTACAAAAAGATGATGAGAGTGCAGGGATGTCAGTTAGAATGAATAGTACAACATCACACAGTGAACAGGATCCATGTGAGCAGGAGGTAAGTGTTAAAGTACTTACCTGTAGAACACAGGGAGCAGAGTATTCTTCCCTCAGTATTATTTATAGCCCTAGTCTGATATCTATATTGGAAATTCATTGATCTCCTCTCATACCAATGCACAGCCACCAATCCACTCTTAACAAGCACAGAGCTGTCTGAGCAATGTGTTACCAATATTCCTGCACCCCTCCATTAATCCTAACACACATAACAGGCCATGTGAAGGGTGATCAGGCCATAAAATACATTATAATACATTGCTCTAACCTCCCAGCAGGATGTATGAATACACAGGCCGCAGTGTACAATCACACATATAATAATATTCTATACATTGATCACACAACACTGTACAGACAACACGTGCAGCCCCGGCTCCATCCCCCATAACCCCCTGCGCCTCCACCATCACTAGCCGGGCCTGTCCATTCCCATCATCCACTACCATCCTCCGCAAACACCATTCCCCACAGGGAAACCAGTGCACGCTAAGGAAGAGGGGACCCTGTACCGTAGGCACTCGCCGCCATTTCGGCCCGTCGGTGAGGGGAACACACAGAGAAAAGAGACATTAGCTTCAGAGGATCTCCCGCACTCACCGCCTTCTCTCAGTGACGGCCTAGGAAGAGGGCGAGATCCCGCGAGAGCGGCCCAGATCTCGCCCGGGCGCAAAGGACGCTGGGAAATTGGTAGCACGTATTTCAATGCGCTGTCACGCCCCTTACGTCAAGGCCGGGCGGAAGTGTGGGGAATGGATAGTGAGGGCGGAAATAGAGCCATTGTTACTAAGCCTGCAATTAAATTCTTATATATCATTCTACAACGTTTACAAATTGTCCTTAATACCAATAGATAAATTATGAAGCACAATCACACTCAAGATGGTAAAATACATTTATAAATGTATTTTTATAGCACACAAAAAAGTTAAAGTGGACCTATCGCCAAAATTTTTACTTAACATGAAAAGGTAGACAACCATTTATGTAAGGTAATAATTATCTTCTTTTTTATTGGGGGGGTTTGAAACGTAGCAAAAAAAAATTAGAATGGGAGCGCAGAGCTATCTGGCATACAAATATCATGTATACCAGGAAGCTTCTAGCCGGTTCCTCTGCACATGCTCGATCTCAGCATGCGCAGGAGAAGCTCTTTCATGAATTGGGAAAAAATGGCGATCTCACGCATGCGCACTCTTCTTTTCCCATTTCCAGCAGGCCATGTCATGTTCTTCCTTCCATTCTTCCACAATTAAAAGGAAGTAAAGCCAAAAACGACCCAAAACTAAAAAATCACACTTACCTTCAACCCCTCAGAGCAGTCGATCCGTCTGGAGGTTTCTTCTATTGTGTCCCGCGTCGTCCCAGTATCCATCTTCAGGCCAGTGCGCCAAGCGCCGCCATCTGCTCTCTGTTCTATTGGGTTATTCTTCCTACATCACCCGACGCAGGCGCTAGATCAGGTGATGTAGATGGAAAAAAACTTGCCAATCTCACTGCATATGCGTGACATCGGCAATTTCTTTCCCTTTTGGTAAAAGGGGGCCTTCTGGGCATGCTCAGAAGGAGCAGCCAAGAGCCTGCTGGGATGCGTGATGTAGGTATCCCGGGAAGCTTTGTGTTCTAATTTATTCTCATTGACCTAGGTAATGGAGAATTAAGGGGGCAGTGCTGCATCCTTTTTTTTTTTTTAAAAAATGGGTGTCGCAGTTAAAAAAAAAAGAAACATACAAACAGAATTTTTACCTTACATAAAAGGGTTGTCTAAAGTGAAAATTCTGAGTTTAGGTACGCTTTAACTTAGTTAATGCATGATTGACTGTGCCAGGATGACATAAGCATGCATCATCCGGTTGCACACAAGGTAAGCCAAATTGCGGGGTTTCCCTGGCAACTAAAGCTGACGCTGCACATGTGCAGCTCAGTTTTTTACCAAAAACCTGGCGTGATCAGACAGGTAAGTTGCATTATTGCAAAAGGGACATTGCCTTCTCTTTCAGCAATAATGACCTGCCTAATCATAGAAGATTACCTTCAACCTCCCGGTGACAACTCCAAAATTGGATTTTCTTTCTTGGTGACAACGGGCATTAGTAGAAATAGAAAGATGAATGTCCCTATGGGGGATATTGGAGGGCAGCAAAAACTTGACCAAACATCTAAAGCAGCCTTTATCATTTTAACATGGGGAAACCCCTGAAAATCATTTTCAGATATTAGGGAACCCCTGCTATAAATACTATATCACAGCGCACAGTATATTAGTGTGAGTAGGAAGAATGCCTCTTACATTGCTTGCCAGTGAGAAGAATGCCACCCTGCAGATAGCTAAGAAGATCATTAGTTTTAATTAAACTGGCCTGAGAGGTACAAACTGTTCGTTGTACAAGGAATTCCTAGCATACTCTGGAGAACCCTGGTTGTAAAACACTGTTCTAAACCTTGTACAGATGTCTGAACACAAAGATTGTTTCCGGTGACAGATGAATGAATGAGTGCTATACATACAGCCCCCATTCTGTTCTGTAGAGAAGGGGGTATGAGAGAACAGCACCCTGCTGTGCTCTTCTCCATAGAAGTAAACAGTGGTCATTGCTAACCAGTTGATCATCAATCTGCCCTAGCATAGTCATTCCCAATCAGTTGTGTGACACAGTCATTCCTGATTGGTGGTTCATCTAAACTCCCGTGGTGGCTTGATGAACGACATTATTTAATTATCAAGTCTACGGTCAGTACAGCAGTCTGATGTTTGCTATGAGGGAGTGTGTCATTGCTGTGTTTATGGCTGCATGGGTTTGTGTGTTGATCTCTCTAATGTTCCATCTTCGAGGATCGTTTGCTTTGAACGACAATAGGGGACCACTGTACATGTGTCAGGATTTGGCTTGTGACAAGCATGGCTGTTTGTCTTAGGCTACTATTACCTGATGTGTGTATGTAGCCTAACCTTTACTAACCCTATCCAAAAAACGGTTTTGCCTAGAGATGCAGTTTAGTAAACGTTACCTGTTAAATTATGTACTAACGCTAGAAAACTGTCAATAACAATTAACAGTTGGAGATGTTAGATAATCATTTGTGAGGTCAACAACCAGCAGTTTCCAATAATGGCAAGCCACAATAAATCTTGGCTACAAGCGATCCATCCAGACAGATTTGTTCTGGTGATTATCTGTCATGTGTACAGATGTCATTAGACAAGGAGTGACCATTCATGACATCCCATGTACCTAGCCAGAGATGTGTGATGGCCAAGTGACGTGATGAGAATGATTTTTTAAATATTAAATCTATGGTCAGTACAGCAGTCTGATGAGTTCTATGAGGTAGTGTGTCATTGTTGTGTTTATAGCTTCATGGGTTTGTGTGTTGATCTCTCTAATGTTCCATCATCGAGGATCGTTTGCTTTGAATGACAATAACCTGGCATGCGTACAAAGCTTTACAGCCTGGGGTGTAGCTATCTATGCCAGTATGGAATATAGAGAAAATATGTACGTCACCATTGATCGCCCTTTTCATTTGAAAATTCTACTTCCCTGGCTGTGTTATTTCCAGAAGCATCAACACATTGTCAGTGACTGGCCTAAAACTGTAGATCTGTACTGACTTTATGGGATGTATTTAAAAAGTAGTGAATAAGACATTCACTGAAACACTCCCTGATAGAGAATCAATTACTATTATTGAAACATGCAACTAGAATATTCTCCAACAGGGAATCTTTCAGTGAATGTCAGATTCACTGCTGTATATATAGATCCCCATCTGTCTTTGCTGCTTGCATTTTCCATATGTGGTTGAATATCGTCAATGAATGTTATATACTGTAGAAGGTCGGTTATATCATCCGCTGCACATCTCTACCTATTGGTTTATCTCTAGCTAAAAGTGTTTTAGATGAAGAAGAGAAAGCTTTGACATTTTTGTGTACTCCATGGAGTCTATTTTTAAAGCAGTAAATCTGACACTCACCGAACATTTATAGAGAATCTTCCAGATCCATGTGTTTGCAAAGGAATTTATTAATTAAGTGAAGTAATTGTCAGATTCATTGCTTTATAAACAGACCTATTACGAGAGATTTCATTATATTTCCTGTACTGGTGACAACATTATGACTGCAGAACAAGGGGAGAAGAAGTAACATAGCAGCAAAAAAAAAATGATATATGGAGGGTTTTTTTTTTCGTTTTGTCAGCCCACTAATAAGAATATGTATTTATGTGAACTCTAAAGAAAAAAGTAACAAAACAAGATATTTTGACTTGCTTTATTGGGCTTTGATGGGCCATGATGGCTCATAATGCTGAATGCTATGTTGGAATACATTCATTTTTTTCAAATGCAATACATGACTTTAAAGCAGAAGTAGAATCCTTATAATCAGAGCTTCTCATCTGGATGGCCCCTGGATTGAGCAACACTCACCTCACATAATGACATATGAGAGTCATTCCACGGAGTTCTGTTCTGAGCTCTGTTTTGGGCTCAGAGGTGGGTTAAATGATACTGGTTGTATGTCAACCCAGAAGACTGAGAATATGAAGTGGCAAAAAAGATCTACTGTGAAGAACAGCATTTGATTGAAGAAGAATCTTTAGGTCCTGCAAAGACATTAAAGTGACATACAAAGACATAGGTTAATGGTGCAACGACATTCTTACCTTTGATTTAGATTGAAGAGCTTGACCAGCAGGTGCTTCAACACCTCCTAGATTGTAAGCTCTTCGGGGCAGGGTCCTCTCCTCCTCCTGTGTCACTGTCTCAGTCTGTCTGTTTAACCCCTATTTAATGTACAGCATTACGTAATATGTTGGTGCTAGAAATACTTTTTATAATAATAAAAATAATAACAATATTAATAATAAAGTAATTTTACAGAGAAGATACAAATGTTTCATACTGTGGACTTTCAGTTCTACAGAGAAAGAAGATACCAGTGGGGAAACCTGAAAGACATTGTTATACAGAGACAGGGAAAAAAACAATGGCATGTTCAGAGACAGGGAGAATATGCCAGTGGATAATCCTGTAAAATGTAGTTCTTCAGAGACAGAGAATATGCCAAAAAGGTATGATGGAAACTGTAGTTTTTTCGGAGACAGAGAATATTTCAGTGAGGCATAATGAAAGTTGTAGTTGTTCAGAGACAGTGTATTTAATATGCCAGTGGGCCATACTGCAAGATGTAATTCTAAAGACATACAAAATGCCAGTGGAGCAGACTGGAAAATCAATGATGGGACATGCTGAAAGAGAAATAATGCTTTTAGATTTTGTTTTTCTTTTCATATTTTTGTATGTGGAACAAGGCAACTAGGTTAACAGAACAAGCAACATCATACAATAAATTGGGGAGTGACCTGTAGCAGATAAAGCTCAGAAATGGCTATAAAGAAACCCCACACACAGAGATTTAATCCAAAAGATCCTAGAATCCTTATGTTAGGAGTGTCAAAAGTATAGCTTAAAACAGAGCATTGTGGGCACGTTGTATACATACAGGGGTTACAAATCGTATTTACATTTTTATACAAGTCTATAGGAATTAATAACCAGCTTCATACAGGTCTAACAAAGGTCTGGAGGGGGTCAACTGCACCTGTCAAGGTATCCTGAATGATCTCAGCAGCATGTCAAACTGATACCATTGGCACTAATGTGCATTGACAGAGTCCCTTAGACAGACACTTTCACACAAAAGAAGCAAAAATCAGCTTCAATTTTTGGGATAGGGAAACAAAGAAATTATATTATGATGCATTCTGTTGTGGGGGATGTATGTGCAACATCATTCTACACATCTCCTACCTTGGGACACTTCCCAACCAATAGAAAAAAAACTTTTGTGGCTCTGCTCTACCTTCATCTCATTAAAACCATTGTGTAGAAAAAGTGTGTCCTTTGGGAAGTGCATGCACAATACTGCACAATACACTATGAAAATGCACCAACCAAAACTGGGCACCAATCATTACCAATTATGGGCAGATCCACACATATCTGTATTAGCTCCATGTGTCTTTGTTTGTTCAGACCAACAGAAAAACAGATAAACCTGTGTTGGTCAAATTAACTGCATTCTTCTTGTGTTATTTACTATGTAAGCTGAAATTTGAGTGCTTGACATTTTTTATCAGTATACTACTTTGTCTTTGTGAATAGCACTGGATTATTATTCCAGACAGTGAATAAATTATTTAAAATTTACTATCATAGCTGTAAAGTCCATGCAGGTCTGGTGCTTTATTTAAAGTGGAACTTTACCAAAAATGTAAAAATATTCACACAGTTTTTTTTTTTAATGAAGTGGAGATATATTATATATATTATATATGTCTTACCTGCCTGGTTGCAGTTATTTTTACTATGTGCACTGCACTGCACATGTTCAGCTAAATGTATCATCCCAGCAGCATCCCAGCATAGCCAATCAAGACAGCTGAAGATACTGAACCTAGAAATAAACTGGAATAAGATGCTGGTTCCAGCATGGATGTGGCATCGCTGAAGTTTTGTAAGTATATTTATACTTTAAATGACTATGATGTGAATACATGATACTAGAATAGACAAAAGCTTAAAAAGAAGAGAGCTGGTGTTCATATTTCCCAGTGTTCAAGACACTGAACATTGATCTGATCACTAGAACTGGTCTCCTAAATTGTCCTGATAAACCGACAGCTCTAGAAGAATCTCTTGGGTTTTTGGCAGCACTTACTGACTCTTGCTTTCACTCACAGGAACTATTCTTTCCCACCCTGATATGAGATAAGAGGAAAGAATCAGCAAGGGCTGAGGTGGCTCAGGATGTCACCACTACCAAAGGTGTTGGTTTTCTCCTGGATTTCGTTGAATTAGTTCTGGTGATTGAAATAGTGTTCAATGGCAGACATTCGGAAAGATGAGTATTTACTTTTTCTTTAATAGGCAGCAAGGATTTTGGCAAACATTTTTTGTTCCAAAGGGCAGCAGATCTATGCTCAGGTACAGTGATCCCCTGCCAGACTGGGTCTGCATAGTCCCAGTGCTGATACCATCCCATGCTGGATGACCCTGGATTTTCCTGGGATTTGTGCAGAATGCTTGCTCCAGCACCTGAAAGAAGAGCTTTGTTAGGAGAGTTAAGAGCATATAGAAAGAGGACAAGGGTAATAATTACAAAAAGGCTTCTCCCTTTTCCATGTGAATGCCTCCATTTCTCTTGTATGGGTTTGCCATCAGTACTGTCTAAGTAGATATGTACAGTCCACCTCCTCTCTATGTTAGCAGTGCAATGTCACCCATTATCTTACGGACAACAATGTTCCCACTAATTTAAGTTCATTCTCTTTTTTTGCGGACCACCAGGGAATTCCTTCTTCCTTTTGCTGATGTAGGATTTTTTCTCCTACTGACCACCAGGTCATTCTTACACTTAGCACAGGGTTAGTAATATTCCTATTACTGACTGCTAATCCTGGGGCATTCTTCCTCCTATTGATTGTTGACATTGGGACATTCTTTATTCCATTAATTAACAACCCCAAGGCAATTATTTCTCCTAATGACCCCCACAGCATTTCTTCTGACACTAGAGCATTCTTCCTCCCACTCACCATTGATGCTGGGTTATTCTTCATCATTGTCTACACTAAAAATTTATAGCAGGAATGAGCCCTAACTGCAGAAGAATAATAATACAGCGGTACCTTGGTATAAGTCCTTAATCCATTCCAGATCCTTGGACTTACACCAAACAGGACTTTTACCAAGTTGGACTTATTCCAAAGTGGACTTATACCGAGGTACTACTGTATTATTATTATTAATATTAAACAGGATTTATATAGTGCCAACATATTACGCAACACTTTACATTAAATAGGGGTTGCAAATGACAGACGAATACAGACAGTGACACAAGAGGAGGAGAGGACCCCGCCCTGAAGAGTTTACAATCCAAGAGGTGGGGGAATTTACACACAATAGGCAGGGAGATATGTAGTGGTGGGAAGTAGTGACAGTTTTCAAAAGACAGAAGTTTGGGTTTTAAATGCTCTTTTAAATGAGCAGAAAGTAGGAGCAAGCCGAATATACCAGGGAAGACTATTCCAGAGAGTTGGGGCAGCTCTAGAAAAGTCTTGGAGCCATGCGTGTGATGAGGTTATGAATGAGGAAGCCATTAGTAGGTCACTGGAGGAGCGAAGAGAGCGGCTATGAGCTCCTGTGACAGACAGAAATTACTATAGACACTGTACTGCACTACAGAGTATGTCGGTGCTATAAAATGCATTAAAAGATGTATATTATACGAGAAAGCTGCTCCTGAGCCAGGAAATAATCATATTTATATATAACATATTGTGGATAGTTAAAAATTGGTTCTGAATGGACATAGCTCCTGGTCTTGACATTCTGAGATATATATATATATATATATATATAAATATATATATATTATATGTGTGTGTGTATGTATATATATATATTATATAAGGAGAGGAAATTTGTATATTAGTTTGAATATTAGATTGATAATGTGTGTTCATAGGCTGGGTGTATTATAGCAAAAGTCCCTGGGAAGGTGGATATATCATACACAAGCTGAGACCAAACACTCCTCGTGTCTTCCCAGCTCTATTCTGACACGTGTGTGTTTTGATCCTTTCCGCTTCCCGTAGTCAGCGTGTTCGCTTTGCTTATCATTGGGCTTTGCTTTGCTCGGGTCAGCTGACTAATGAAGTCCAATGAGAGGCTGAGTAGGCGGGGCACTTTCGTTATGGAGGTATAGGATGTTTGTGTGACCGGGCTCAGGTACCGAAAAGTTCGGGGTGTCATATTGGTGTTGTGGTATTATATTGTATGTGTGTAATGCTTGTATCTCACCATGGCAGAGGATGGATATTGTATCTTAGTGTGAGTTGATTAGGTTAGCTAGACATAAATACTATAATCAGTTCAGGTCATGTTAGTGACATTAGGCCTCACATTACCCCAAAGTTGTTTCCATGGTTACACCTTAGCTGTAGGATTGCAGTCTGTCATAACATACAATCCAGGCCTGTCCCCAAATCTGTATTAAACATTTATTTCTCCTTCTGCCTTTTTCCCAAGGCAATGTCTCCTGTATAAAAAAGAAAAAAACTTCTCTCAGGACATGAGGACAAGGCCTATCTTCATTCGGGACTTACTGGACTGGGACTTTTACTAAAAGTTCCATTTATGCCGCCCTGGACACTGGGCCTGATATAATAAAGCTCTCCATGGCTGGAGAGGATACATGTTCATCAGTGAAGCTGGGTGATCTAGCAAACCTGGAATGGATCTTGTCCAGGATTGAAACATGTTGCTAACAAATATCAAATCACTTTTAAGAAATCCATTCCAGGTTTGCTGGATCACCCAGGTTCACTGATGAAAGTGTATTCTCTCCAGCCTTGGAGAGCTTAAATAAATCAGGGCCAGTGACCCAAAGCATTGTAATCATAATAGGATAAATGAGACTTTTTACTATGATAAATAATCCTTTAATATAGGGGTGTATCTGGAAGTCTTTTCAATTTGCAGATGTGGATGTAACGCCTAATAGGTAAGTGCGGAGAGCCCTCAATAATCGGGGGAAGTTAAAGTGGAACTTTCCATTCTCTCCTTTTTTTTCTGGGTTCTTCCTCACATCACCCTTACTTGCACTTTACAGGTATGAGATCGGGTCATGTGTCTTCCTGCACATGTAAAGCAAAAATCTCACTGCGCATGCGTGAGTTCTTTACTTTTTCTTTACATTATAGGAAAGCCCCTGATGACGCATGCCCAATATTGGCATATGCAGAATACGCCTAGGTTATGTGACGTATGTCAGAAGTCAAGTTTCTCCTTCAGTTTTTAATGACGCAGTGGTAAAGATAGAAAAAAAATAAAAAAAAACATTTTAATATAAAAGCCACCTTTTTGTATAATGTTAAAATGTGATGATAGGTCTACTTTAAAGAGAAAGTAAACCCAAAGACGACCCAAAAGAAATCCACTCACCCCACCCGCAGAGTATTCAATCGGTCCGGAAGTCCGTGTCATCCCAGCATCCGTCTACGGGCCTGCGAGCTAGGCACCACCATATTCTCTCAGTTCTTCCGGGTTCTTCTTCATACACCGGAGGCAGGATCGGGTGACGTAGCTAGAAAACAAATCCCTGTGCATGCATGAGATCGGCAATTTCTCTTTTGGTGAAATGGCTCCTACGCTCCAGATGCTCAGGCATGCGCAAAAAGGAGCAGCCAAGAGCCTCCCGGGATGCGTGACGTAGGTATCCTGGAAGGCTCTGCGCTCCCATTCATTCTCGATCGCCTAGGCCAGAGGTCAGCAATATTTTTTGGCCACTAGGCCATTTATGGGGTGGGCTGGAGCACACTAGGCCAGACTCTCACAGAGTCCCACCCTAATGGCTCCGCCCCAACTAGGAACGCCCCCTGAAGGGAAATCCCTCTCCTCCGTATGCATTGCATTGCAAGGTTATTAATGTTCTGACCAATGGTTGCTCTTTTTTTCTACTCTACAGGATGGGCTGTGACGATTAGCAGTGATTGGGCTGCTTCCCCAAAGTGCGATAGATGGGAGATGTTTAAGCTATCTCGCTGTGTCCTGTTTTCTGCTCATTTTCTATCTGCTCGTTTTACATCCACTGGAGGTGTACAGGGGTTAACGGTTGCAATGTTTTATGCCGTGCGAAGAGGACGAAGGCCAGGAGTATACAACACATGGTAAGACCTGGAATATGTGTCCATACCAAAAGTACTATGGTTTATACACACGTCAGATGATTGTCCCCTGAGACTTTTTCTTGTGCTCAACTCAGGTGAAAATGTGATGTGTGTACAGCAGTCTCTTGACATTTTTTATCAATCCTACAATCGACTACTTTTTACTTCTTCATAGAAAAAAATGGTGTCATGTTTATAGCACTTGTTTAACTGTCACTGGATATGAAAAATAATTTCCAGCAACAGTGATCTGATGTCTGTACAGGGCTTAAAGAGGAAGTAAACTCAAAAGTGCCCAAAACAAAAAAGAAACACACTTACCTTCAATCCCGCAGAGCAGTTGATCGGTCCGAAGATTTCTTCCGATGGGTCCCGCGTCGTCTCGGTATCCTTTTTCGGGCCAGTGCCCCAGGCGCCGCCATATTCTCCTCTTCTACCGGGTTCTTCTTCCTACATTACCAGACGCAGGCACAAGATCGGGTGACATAATTTGGGGAAAAAAAACTTGCCGATCTCACTGTACATGCTGGGTTTGGTGCTTTTATGGCAGAACTAATCCCACAAAATGGGATAGTAACTCCCGTGCAGGCAAGTGGGAAATCATTCATACCCAATGCATGGGGGAAGCCAGGATTGCTTGAGCAGCTCGGTTTTTTTGATGGTTACCCAGGGCGATTCTCAGCTGTGCATTTCTGCAGTAATAATCAGCATTGTATGAATTTTTACAAGTGAAACGCCACTTTAAGTATCATAAATTTTAGTGTCATTGTGTTTCACATTTAGACATGATAACCGAGTAAGTTCCTTCAAATTGCACATTGTTGGCATTTATGAAAGAATCAAAATCAAGTTACCTCCAGGTAGCAGCAACATTTATCCTTGTTACATGATTTCTTCTATCTGCAGTTTGGTTGCCATAGGTTCCATGAGTTTGCATGTTGTTTTTGGTCCAGGTAGCCTTTGACAGCTTCATTGCTGCATTTCCTGTTATCTGATATAAGTAGCTGAATGTTTCTGGGCTCATGTCTGTAAAAGTTGGAATGACTAGATGTATTTTTTGACTTTTTATGTCCTTTTTCATCTCAGGGATGAATGCAAGCAACAAGTTGATCGCTTTGCTGCTGCCAGGTACAAGAAGTTTGCCTCAGAGGAAGAGGCCTGGAAGTTTGTCAGGGAAAATGATGGAGTCCCCTCAAAAAGTACAGAAGGTTAGTTAAGAAAGAAATTGTAAGTCATGGAAGTTTGACAAATGTTATACTAAATGCTGTTCAAGTTTTACAGCCGTGTTAGTTTGGGTTTAGCTAATTGATGGCTGTAGACCTCATAGATTGGAAGATTTGTGTATATCTAAATGTTATTCTATCTTCTACATGGTTTTAAAGCTGCTAATACCTAATGCCTCACCAAAGAATCTTTCCATTTTACAATTTATTTTAAAAACATTTATTTACCACATAGCGTGTGCATTTATTGTATTTATGTATCTTTACCTGTAAAAAACCTAATGGTGCAGCTACAGATTAAGGATTTATAGGAAGGCGAGGGCTGGTGTTCCTGTGCCAGAACAGACTGTAATTAGACATTTACAGAAAAGGAGGGAAATCAGCTCTTCTGAACTGGTCAAATGCCTTAGCAAGTTAAAAAAATTGCTGAAATCCAAAACTGTTATCACCCAAATATTCTGTAGTAAATTTTATTCTATTTCAGGTAGCTGTGGCATTCAGAGTCCTTCTACAAGCAACGAAAAGCGGTACCATGTAAATCCTGCATTCCGTGCCAAGAGGCCACTTCAGCCATCAAGCTCTGCTGCTAAGGACGTGCCTTCACCTAAACGTACCAAACTGATTGATATTAGTGCCTTACCACCTTTGCCAGGACGGTCATTCACTCATATGGGTATATTCAATTAATTGTTTTCTATTTCTAGCTATATTCACAGGAAATTACCCCTTACATCCTGTTTCACAACTATTCTGCTTCCATACCGTGCACAATAAAGTCTTTCAGCAAGGCCACATAATGGCTATCACACATAAATCTGAATATCTCTCCACTGTAATTCAATATTACACAAACACATATTGGTTAGATTTCCACATATTATGTCAAGGGTGTCTATAAATTCAACAATGAACTTCTCTTGTTTCGTTACTTTTGATTTGTTAAATTTAAAATTTGTTTTATAATCCTGCTAGAAATGTTGGCATTCTACCTTATCCCGTGCTCTCTGCCAATGTTACACTCCAAATAAATAAGGTGGGCCTGATTTATTAAAGCTCTCGGAGACTGGAGAAAAGTAGTCCATCATTGGAGAACCAGGATCTAGCAAATCTGGAATAGATTCGGTCCAGGACTGAAAACATTTGTCGACTAATAGCAAATTATTTTTAAGAAATCCTTTCCAAGTTTGCTGGACCACCAAGGTTTTCCCATGACAGTCAGTAATCTTCCCCAGTCTTGGCAAGCTTTAATAAATCAGGTCATTTGTTTTACAGCTCTCCCTGGGTAATCTGGAACACCTCCATATTACCCAGGGAGAGGCAGAGGTTTCTGTAGTCCTGTCTTAAGATGACAACACAACTTCACCTTTAATACAGTATAGTGAGTGAGTGTTCTCCCCCTACTACAAGTGTGTTACTGATATAATTACCAGGTGACAAAAAAGGAAGAGATTAAAAAGTAAACAAATCCTGTGTCAGATGGACAGATGAGCTGAAATATATCAAATGTTTGTAATTCAGTTTAGATGCTTTTGTTATCTTTGGCGCTCCTAAGCATTGTCTAAAACTTCAGCATAATATAGCGATCAGCCCACCCAATCTGTGTATCAGGTTAATCATTGGTCCGAAATGATTACAGATGTCTCTTCGCTACCCTGGGGGGTCTGTTTCTACTATAGATAGGTGGGCCTGATAAATTCACACCAATGGCCTGCAGATTTCATAAATAGGATCAAATATTCATGTGGTTGGGGTTTCCAGCACCGTACCAAAAAAGTAAATGCTGCATTTTAAAAGCAATACATGGCAGGCTTCAGCTTTACAACCCGTGATATTTTAATACAGAATACATGTGGAAAATATAGACACTGCTTTATGATGAATCCTCAGCAGAGAGCAGGTATAAATTATAATATGTGAATTTCAATTTTCATTACAAATAAAGGTAAAAAAAAACTGACAAATCAAGTAATCAGAAAAAATTCAAATGGTCATACTTATACAGTTGTATCCTAATTGTAGTTCCTTTTCATGGCATTATAAAACCTTTATCTAAAAAAATTGTTCCCCTGATGTCTGCATTGTCCTGTAAACATTCTGGAAGAACTGTAATAGAGTTACAAAACACAAAAAGGCTCATGTGTGACTCAAGAATGATATAATTGGATGGATGAAATTATTGCTTTATGTGAATTTTATTTACAGAAGATGCCACCGTAGTGTACACCGATGGTTGCTGTTCACAAAATGGAAGAAAGAAAGCACGAGCTGGAATTGGGGTTTATTGGGGACCAGACCACCCCATGTAAGTGATTTAGCAATTGTTGCTTAACCATGAATATTCTAGAAGAAAAGCAGTTCTGGTTTATTATTTTTTTTTTTAATAATATATTTTTGAATAATAAGTCAGGTACATGTCTTTATGCATTATAAATACCACCGAGAGACAGAGACCCCACTTATCAGGGCTTTATAATAATCAGACATTTCACTAGAACATTACATTGAATTGTTTTTGTGGTAGATGTTGTATTATACCGTGTTATGTACTAAAATACTGCATCTGGCAGTGAGCCCCTGCTCATTTGGCCTTCAACACTTTCCTAGAGTGTCAGATAGTATTGCATGGTGGTTCATTTCTTCCACTTCATTACAGCTGAGTTCTCTAAGGGCTCGATTTATAAAAATAGGAATCTGATATTCCCTTTAACATCCCCTAGTGGGAATCCATTACTGTCATTGAAACTCATTCACCTGGAAGATTCCCATGAGGGAATGTTTAAGGAAAAAGTCAGTCCCTGATTTATAAATAGAACCATAAGTGTTGGGAGAATAAACCAAATGAAATTAGGATGATACCATATTTATACAGCTAATATGTATAAAGTGTGGTAATACGTAATAAATACAATATGTTCAGAAGCTTACAACAAAGGCATTAATAGAAATGCCTCTAGATGTACATGTTCATTGTTATCCCTGCCAGCCTTTAATGACGAATCTGTTTTTAGGTTTTGAAGTTTACTGTAGTGTAATATTTTTACTCCCTTCTTTTTGTGTTGGTAATAACTTTGGTTTGTCATGGTCTGTTTTTTCTTAAATGAAAACGAAATGTTTGGAAGAAAAACTTAATACAAGACTCTGTAGTCTGTGCACAAATAAATTCCTCTTCTTAAAAATAAATGTTATTCACTTATTGCTACTTTATATTATCTCTATTTGTTGCATCCAAAATTATTTAAATCAATATGCCCTGTATACCAGTGTGCCAGAACATTGCTACTCAATGTGTGTTTCTTTGTTAAATAGGAATGTGTCAGAAAAACTTGAAGGAAGACAGACAAATCAGCGAGCAGAAATTCAGGTAGATTTTTTTGTAGTAAAATGGTGTGTTTAAAATTTTTCTGTACTGATTTCCATGGAAGATGCCCTTATTGCTGTCTGCTGTTACGTATACCAAGAATTAAGTTTCTCCACTGCCTATAAACTGAATGTCAATAAAAAGGAACACCCGCTTTATATTCAGAATACCAGCAGTTCTAGACAGAAGGCTCAGTAGTCCCCTAAATACTGTTTATGGTACTGCATGAAACCAGATCTACTTTTTAGCCTCTTTTTTGCCTAAAACATATGACCCTTACTTATTTACTAACATTTTTCCTGAAAAAGGTTTAGTTAAATTCGCTAGTTAGTAAACCTGCTTATATATTTTTTATATATTATTTTTTTAGAGGGTAGGATGAACAGGGGTGGAAGGATGTATTTTATTTTTCTCTGCTACCTGTAGATTAGGGTACCATTGTCCATTGTTCTAAGGGTAGGTCTATCTACCTCTTCCTACACTTACATCTGTAACAGGTATCAGCCAAGATGAGGCAGCTACTTGTCACTGACAGCTCTAATCTGATCTACTGTATGTAATTAATTGTAAACCAATCAAAGTGATCCTGTTCATGTGATACAGGCTGGAGGCCCTATTTCTCATATATATTGATGTATATATTGTCAGACTATAATAAATACATATTGTATGTTGGGTGAGTGTGAGTAAACTTAATGGTCAGAATTTGTATAGTTACTTTATTATTATTATTATTATTATTTATTATTATTGTTATAACACAGTATTTATATAGTGCCAACATATTACGCAGCGCTTTGCAAGGTCCATAGTGAAGTTATTAGCTGTCCCTCACAATCTAATGTCCCTGCATCTGTCATGTGTCTTTAATTAAGTCTAAGGCCAATTTTGGGGGAAAGCCAATTAAACTGAACTGCATGTTTTTGGAAAACCACTTTACTGGACACATGATGATGATGCTGCTGCTGAATGCGGTTTGGGCATCTAGGTCTTTTAATGACTCTTAGTCCTTAAAGGATTAGATGTACCTTCTTTTTTTGTTTTTTATTTTATTAAGCTGTAACATAAACTACTATTTAAAAGCATATTAAAAATATTGAAACTGACATATTACTTGCTCCAAAAGGCCTAAAGCCCTGTCTGAACTATTTGGAATAAGTATAATTTTTTCTTGTAGGCAGCGTGCAAAGCCATAGAACAAGCCAAAAGCCAGAATATTACAAAGCTTGTGCTGTACACAGACAGCATGTTTACAATAAACGGTAAGATCCACAGGAGATTAGTTCTGTTCCAATGTTCTGACTTGTTATGCCCTTTTTGCAGGCAGTCCATATATTTCCTCTATGTCTGTTTTATTTTAGGGATCACTAAATGGGTACATACATGGAAAAAGAATGGCTGGAGGCTAAGCACTGGAAAAAATGTCATAAACCGAGAAGATTTTGAAAAACTGGACAAGCTAGTTAGAGGGATCGATATCAAATGGGTCAGTATTACATGTACACAGGCTCTGATTCTAAAGTAAGGGACAATTTAGTCGCTACACAGGTACAAATCTTGGCTTTTGACAGAAGTGTCTTGTTTTGCATGGATATGTGAATAGCAGGGTGTAATAGGTGGCTTTTAGAGCATTTACTATACTTATATACAAAACATAATTCTACCAATATACGAAAATATCAGAATTCTTTATGAGAGATTAGAAAGTTGTAAGGAAAACTTTTTATTGTTGTCTTTGTTCTGTTTGTCTTTTTATTGGGACAGAAAGTGATGGAGAATACCTCCAAAGAGGACAGAGACAAAACTATTTTTAATAGAGCAAGAAAAGGTTACAACCTTTATTAGGCATTTATTGTCTTTAACCTCAAGTCCCAGTGACTCCGTTGCTTTTATACCTTAAGCACTGGTAGCAATAAATGCCAGACAGGTGTTCAATTGCCTCTCTTTGCCTTTAAAAAGGAACTAATACATTTTAATATGTAACTGTATCATATCCGCCTTTAGTACCCACCTGGACTACAGCCCTATAATTAGGAAAGGGTAAGCACTAGGGGATGCTCAAGTCTTTTTAGGGAGCAGAGTCATAGGTCCCTTATTGTCGTTTTTTGCACTATAATTGTTCAGTCAGTAGGCTGGGTTATTTTGTGCAGATTAAGACGTGCAGCTATTGCAGTGGGTGGTATGGATCTGGCTGTATTGTCTGGCAGGAAGGATGCATTGATTACATAACTTGCTGTTGTTGCCTTAGAGCCCTTTACGGCCAGGTCATGATCACTACCCTAACTAAAGATTAGTTTTCCCTTTGTATTTTGTACCTATATTGAGACACAAGTCTGGAAGATTTAAAAGCTTAGATTTCAGATTGACTTTGCTCTTTTCGTCTGCAATAGAACAACCCTTTCTGTAATGGCTAATTTTTTTTTTATTTTTTTCAGTAAATTAGCTTGCTGATAGGCCATTAGTTATACAAAATACGAACATCTGTTCTGTATTTTTTTTCTTTTAATAAGTTGTTGCTGTCGGTTATACTTTCTAGCCCATGATGTTTTTAGCACTGGATTTCTGTCCTAGATCATGACCCAAATCTTTTCATCTCTTTGGAATACTCAGATATTTAAATAATTCAATCTTGCCTTGCAGATTCACATCCCAGGACACGCTGGCTTTGGAGGAAATGAAGAAGCTGATAAACTTGCTAGAGAAGGAGCTCAGAAATCTGAAACAGATTCTTTTTAGTATGTATAGTTCTCTTTAATATAGGCTTTAAATTTAGCTAAACCCCAAATGTAATATTTTGCAGTTTACCAGTCATTAGAAGTGGTGGCTGTGGTTATTCACAGGATTGCCAGGTGAAAAAAAAGGAGAAAGAAAGAAAAAGAAAGCAACCGCCATATTTATAGACCAGTGAGCTGCAATATTTTACATTTTGTATTTGGATAATCTTCAAGTGGCCTTTGTTTATAAGACCAAAAAAAAATTGAAATTATTTAAGAGTTTTTTTTTTTTTTTCTTTTTTTACAGACATCCTGAAAGAGTCCATCTGCAATCCTCTCTTCCATTGTTGTAATTGTTCCAGGAAGACCTGATTGGTTTATTACAGTTCTTATTGTTTTATTAAATGAATGCTGAAGGTTGATGTTACTTTTATTTTGTTTTATAAACAGAAACCTGAGGCTGCTATGACTGACTGCCTGAAAAAAAAACATTTGTCTGGCATCCTTTGCTTCCATTACTGACTATAAATCCCCTGACCTTGAGTAAGCACTTATATATGGAATTCCAACTTCACTTGCTGCATACTTATTTTAGGTCTGGGACAGAGACAGTGTTAAAGCCAGATCCAGACAAGTAATATAACTTCCCAGTCCATAGTGGCAGCCTGCATATTTTTTTTTTTTTTTTTGCAGTCATGTACTGATTGTATATAATGCTGCTCATGTTGAGAAGTGCTTTGTTACTTCAGAGTCTGCTGAAAAGCTCTTTATTTTGGCTGTTTGAGGTCTATTTAATAAACGTTTGTAAATGGAGAATTAAACACAAAGATGTATTGTTCTGTTATTGCAGCTTATACATGGACAGTTGTCTCAAGGATACAAGAGCTTTTCATTGCCCTATGGTTGGGTTGTGGCCAGACATCCAGATCACCACAATCAATGTGTAAAACGCATCCATTTAGCAAATATTCTCTAATAGTACAATAAAGCTTGTGAAGAAGCCAAAACATTTCATTTTTTTAATGTGGCCAAGTTATTGGGTTTCCTGGACTGGCAGAAAGCGCGGCTCTATCAGCATTACTGCTCCCCTTAGTTAGAGTTGAAGTCCTCACCTAAACAATTTCTATACCAGAAAGTACAACACATTTTCTTCATTCTATCTGCCACAATATTATTGCCTCATTATCTCCTCCTCCTTTGTCATTTGTATCTTTCTGCCGTTTACCCTTGTTATTGCACAGTGTAATATGTTGGTGCTTTATAAATACCATTTATTAATAATCCCTATTTAGTGTACAGCTCTGCGTAATATGTTGGCGCTATATAAATCCTGTTTAATAATAATCATAATATATATTATCAGAAATGGAAATTAGGGAGCTGAAGAGTACCTCCCCTCCAACCATTTTCACCTCTAGGTGCCATGATTACCATTAGCAGTACCTGACATTCAGTGCTCTCCACTTCCTCCTCATTGCACCCACCTTCTAATCGCACGTCACTTCCTTCTTGCCTATCACTAGGTTGGAGTTGGAGAAAAGAAGTGGTAGAAGCTCATAGGCCGCCGTTGAAGACATCCCTCTGAAAACTCTAGTTACAGAACATGCATGCAGTCGTTCATTAGCAAGTTATAATTCCTGATCTGCATACTGATCAGCAATGGCAATCTGTAATTCTGTAATTTTTTTAAACTGTTTTGGTATAAGGAAATATTAAAATAACTCTGTGACCACAAGGTCATTTATATACAAAAAGCTGCCCATCTGTGTTGAACTTTCAGATGATCCACGTCTGGATATGCGGCTTTACCAGCTCTCTGACTGTGAGTATTGGAGTCTCCTGGGTGCCTTCCACAACATGCAGTAGTTCCTTTTATTGGCTTATATATCAGAAGCGGACCAACCTGTAGGGAGTTCATATCTGTAGCCGTGGAGCAGTAAAATAATGGCATATAAGACACCCAGTTAACCAGTACCTGCTGTGTTTGCTATGTAAATGTTTTGAATCCTGGGCCAGATCCATTTCAGATTTGCTGGATCACCCAGCTTCACTGATGAAAGTGTATCCTCTCAGGTCCAATTTCTTATCTGTGCTTATCCTATAACGACAGCCTTGACCAAGCTTTATTGCTATAACTACAGAAGACAAAACTAAATAGGACTTTCTTTACTGCCTGGGTTAATAAAAACTTGGTAAACGGAATGACATAGATTTGTCATAGAAGACAGCTGCAAATAAACATTTACATACACAGTACAGTTCACTTGCTTTTGCACCAGGCTGCTGTTCTAGCATTACAGTAATACCTTTGTCTTCCATTCCAGATTCAGTGTTTTGAATCATCTTTATTGCTGTAACCATAAATAGTGTCAGTCAGTTTCTGCAAGCTGTAGACTAGTAGCTAGGGCCTGCCTACTGATGGCAAAGCATTATAAGAGGTAAGTGTAGTCTACATAACAAAGTACTTACCTTCAGCCCTGCTCCTTAGATCTTCCCTGTGTGATCTTACCCAGCACCGCACAGGCATTGAAAGGGAGCCCTGTGCCTAGTGTGGCCCTATTCTTTGCTAGAGTCAGTCTGTAACCCTCTGAACAAGGGTCCCATTCTAAAGAACATGAAATGATTCATAATTCCAGTCAATAAATTTTTTAAATAGGCTCTAACACATTCAACTTTTTCACTTGATTAACCACCTGAGCGATAAGCCCGACCTTGGTACGGGCTTCAAAAAGTTACAATTATCGATAAACCCGAACTTTTCTCACTGTATGAAAATACAGTGAGAAAAGTTTGGGTTTATCGATCACTTACCTGGTCCCGCTGCGATCATCCATCGTCATGTTCCAGCATTGTCCTCCAGCGTCGGGTGTCCTCTCCGGGAAGAAGAAGCTGGGCGGCTTCTTCTCCCTCCGTGCGTGTATGTCGACGCGTACGATGACGTCGGCGCGTGTGCGGGAAATTCAAACTGAAACTCATTCAAACACATTTTGTATTGGATTGAATACAAACTCCTGTATCTAATCCAATACAAAATAATTCAAAATAAATACAAAGTATGTAATTGGTAAATTCAAACTCTCATTTTGTATTGGATTGGATACAGGAGTTTGTATTCAATCCAATACAAAATGAGAGTTTGAATTTTGTTCTCATTTTGTATTGGATTGAATACAAAGTCCTGCATCCAATCCAATACAAAATAATAGAAAATATATTTATGTGGTTTTGTCTATAGGTATGTGACGGACACTAGGGAGGTGTTTTAGAAAAATATATTACTATACAGTTTACCGAATTATCGCATTTTCAGTATTTTTCATTTATTTATGTATTCTTGTTTAAGCTGATTTTTGTGTTTTTCCTTTAATTTTATTAAAAGTATTTTTTTTTTTTTTTTACATGATTGTGTGTTTCAAACATTTTTTATATTCATGATATCTACTAGAACCCTGTTCGGACATGTTTCTGTAAGTTACAGGTCTACAATTTCATACAATTTCATTTTCATGAAAAACTGTAATGCTTTTGGAACAGAAATCTAGACCTCAGTGTAACGCCCAGGTGGTTAAAAGAGTGTCTTATGATCCTGTCGTGTGCAGTGTCGTGTCCTTGTGCAGGCACTTCCATGACAACTCTGTCTTGCAAATTTTCTGCAGCATTGTCAATCTCACACAAACACACATATTGCACAGGCACATTGTACTGTTGTCACCTTCAGTAAACCCCCAGAAATAATGTTTTACTGGGACTCGTGCATGAAGACAGGAAGTGATTGCAAGAACTCAGCAGCACAAAGGATAAAAAGAAAGATGAAAACAAGGAACAGAAATTGCATCACACATCACATAAACGTGTTTTAAAATGGCAAATCAATATTCTAAAGCTTTGGGCATCTTACTTAACCAAAAACAAATCCTAATTGATCACAGAAGCTGTTGTGGGCCCTTATGGTACATTCATTATGAAAGGCACCCAAATGTGCTGTTTAGTAGAGGTCAATGCAATACACACCCTGTGTACACAAATAAAGTGTTTATTTGTCATTCATTGCAGTATGGATTTCTTACATACCTACTAGATTGTAAGCTCTCAGACAGTATCACTGTCTGTTTTAGTCTGTCATTTGCAACCCCTATTTAATGTACAGCACTGCGTAATATGTTGGCGCTATATAAATCCTTTTTAATAATAATAATAATAATATTAAATACATGAGCAGGGTGGGGCTGAAAGACTCCAGGTTTCTCATTTGCTATCAGTCCTAGCTCTGCATGGACATGTGGCCCCCTGGCTGCAAATGTGACTGGCCTGTATTGGAATCTAACTAGGGAGTCACTGCTGGTAAACCCAAAGATTATGCAGTGTTTGGCATGTTATGTGTGAAATGTCCCTGGAATGCCATTGAGCACAGTGCTAAGGATTACTAAATATATTTTGTTGCCTTCCAGCCGCTCCCCTCCGACACGGCTTATTATGTATTTATGTATTGTAATAAAAGAAGGACTTACATTGAATGTAAATCAATACTAATTTCTAATTTTTGTTCTAGGAGTATGGAATTTGTGCTGATTATTTAACATTCAGATTCTGGTTACATTCCAAATTCCAGCAACAAGATTCTAAGATACAAGGACATTTTACAGGTTTTGTTCTGTTTTATTTTTGTGTAAACTGTCTGTGAAGCAGGATCTGTCTAAGATCTTTGGGCAGGGGTGTAGTCGTAA
>NC_092861.1:24426251-24429745 GCF_032062135.1 Pyxicephalus adspersus
GAGTGTTGTCATACTGTGTGTTTAATGTCCCTTGGTGTATTCTTGCAAGTACACTTTAGTATAAGGCTACGTACACGTTAGATTTTTGAAGTTGGAGAGGATCTTTAATGATCCTTTCCAGTGATAAAAGTCTGAAAGATTAATGAATGAGCGCTGTAAATACCGTACTGTTCTGTTCTTTGGAGAGGGGAGATGGAAGAATGTGCAAGCGGCAGCCTGCTGCACTCTCTTCCCTTCACCTGTATTGCCGTCCCCTGGACAGATTTATGAACAATATTGGATGTGCGCTGTACACAATCAGCCGAGAATTGTACGAGAATCATCGTAGCCTAACTTAAAAGCTAAAAGTAGAAGAAAGCCCAACCCATCTCTCAATATTTAGGATGTCATTGTAATGTACAGAGTTTTTATTAACATAGCTGGTGTTCTTTCCTAGGAGGTCCTTGTTGAGGCACTTCTATCATAGGGAGACAACATTGGATTTCTAAATCCCTTGCATTGTGTATTGTGTAAGTGGCTATATCAACACCTTGTGCTGGCATAGTCCATTATTGTCATAGCTCACCTTGGGAAATGCCTTGCAGCTGTTACTGGAGCAAGTGCATGTAGACCAAAAGGGGCTTTCAGAGAGGCAGCAGGAGATCAACAAAACATACTGTTTTAAAATATACTGGTTTACAATACAGTTATTTAGTAACCTGAAGGTTAACATATAAAAAATAGTAATATAAGCTTCCCATGACCAAAAAAAAAAGGGGCTAATATCAAGGCACAATTATGTACTCCACTAACGGGCACTGTACTTGTTTTGGAAACTCTAGGGTAAGCAATGCACCTTTCACAACAGTAAATGAAAAAGAAGAAAGGGGGGATTGCCTGGTTATATGACTTGCCAGTAATCCATGCAACAGCAAAAACTCTACAATGCATCCTGCATTTTATGAATGTAGTGTAACATGCAGGATGGGGGCTCTAAATGTCTCATCTTATGTAAATCTGATATATACTGACAACTTGACTGTAGAACCGACCCTTATGTCTGTCATCTGGTGAGGTCTATGATCTGGGAGGATAATTCCAGCAAAGAAGGAAGGTTACATGACTTCAGCTAATATACAACCTTTATGTTATACTGGCTGCAGGGGATTACACAAATGGGGTTGGATAGGACTAGATCATATTTTCATTGTTTATTCATTTTCCTGTCAGATTCTGTTTTCCCCATTGCTCCAGGATTTGTTTTGCCCTTCTAACTGCCCATCCAAAATTCTTAAATGTTTCTTCAAAATAGCTAGGATTCACTCTAGAGGCATTTACTCTCAGTTCTCAAAAATCAGAACTTTGTAGTTTTTAGGGTTAAATTGTCACCATAATTGCTGGGGATGTCTGTAGGACCCGGGGGACAATGTCCAAAAATTTAAAATATTATGTGAATTTTATCCAAAATGAACATTAAAATATAGACGGGAACTGTTTTTAAATGTAAGCTATTGCTGGTTGGCAAATTTTTAGGTTAATCACAAAGCCCCTGAACATGGTATTATCACCACAATTGCTGGGGGGGATTAGGTAAAGGGATAAAAAAACAACAACAAAAGTTTACAAGGCAATTATAGAATTAATTAGCATCCAAACGTCCTCCATTACCATCCCAATAGGTGTTTTGTCTGGTATATTCACACTTTCCTACATGCTACTGATTGTAAACCTATTGTACTATAATGGGCTGTGTGACAGTAGTAGAACAAAACAAAACAATGTTATTTAATAGTAACATTTATACCATGACTGTAGTGTAAAAATAGTGTTTATTTATCGTACATAATAAATGTGAAAAGAGTGCTTGGGGTCCCCCTTCTGCATAGGTATCACATGGGTCACATGTGGGTCTCCTGTCCAGTGTTGTGGGGGTCTGCAGGTGGGGAGCATATTTGCAATCTGGAAGCCCCCCTATATGCCCATGCCCACACCCTGTGGAATAAGTACAGGGGTATTTAGTAACCCTTACCTAGTCGTATAAAGTGTTAAAAAAAAACCCTAGTAAAAGGACACCATATTTTTTAAAAATATTTTTACTGTTTCTTTTTTTTAACAAATACCTTTGCAAGATCCAGCTATGTATTACTTGTCCCTTAGACTGTATTCCTTGGGTCCCTCGCAGATCTGCTGCTCTCCGTCGCTGCTCTTGTCCTGTATCTACACAGATATGTCAGGTCAGTTCAACCAGGTTACCTGAGAACAGCCCTCTGTGGGAATAGGTACTATGTACCCCAGTATTATATGTTTAAGCTGAAACTTAATATATGGTGTGCTAAAGAGTGACCACATTTTGCCCCAGTTACCCAACTGTACTCCTATGTGGTTACACAGGATTCCTGTGCAGACTACAAGTAACACCTATTACATTTGTATGATTCACTATTAGGAAACTTGCTCTAATATTACCCTACAGCCATCACTGGAGCTCATGTATGTAGACAAGAATTGGAGATCAATGGCACTGAAGTACAACACAGAATGAAAAAAGTTGACGAGATGTTGCAGAGTTTTTTTTTTTTTTGGAATCTACCATTTCCTGGAGTCGTTTGAAGAACATAGGAAACTGATATCTTAGGGATATGATGCCTCCTTCAAGGGGATTGAACAACCTAGAACTGTAAACTATGAATGGCGGCTACGGACTTAGTCCAGCCTGCGGAGACTGAACCAACTTCATAAAGAGCAAGATCCTGCAACAAACTGGACCTAGGAAGATGAAAGAGTGTTGTAATATACTCCTAAGAAGAGGACAATCAGAACCCACAAAGAGCGTTTAGGTTCTTAAGTCCAATAGTTCCCAATAGCTGCAGTTATTGATCATCAACCTGACTCACCCCAACCACCAGCAAGCCACATGCATGTAATAAAAAGGTCTGATGGTTCATAGTGCTCGCTGGAATCCATCATGATGCTGATATTTGTAGAAAGGTGAGAGGAGTACTCCTAAAAGGGCTAATGTTAACTTGTTGATTAAAATTATCTGTGATGCAAGGTGGGAGTTGGTGAAACCAAAACACTTCTGAGCAGGAACATTTTTTCTATATTCCAGGAAGCCTGGCCAGCTTTCTGGGGTGATCGACTAGTTCTTTACTTGTTTTAAAAGTTCTTGAACTTTAGAGAACAATAAAAGACAGGCAACACCTAGCCTCAGGTAGAAGCCTCAATAGTAGAATGGAGGCAGTGCCCGGATCCTGGGAATGCCCAATGAGGCTTCAAAGTCATTATGGGCTTGGATGAAGCCAACTCTCTTGTGATGTTTTCTCTTTGTATATAAAAGTTATTTACCTTCCTATAGAGTGATTATTAGTGTTGGTCGAATATCTCACTATTCGATTTGACAGCTATTTGATCGAATAGGGGGATATTGTTCGGGTGATTGAATGCCGAATTCAAAAAAGTAAATGGTGGGAAAATGCGGGTTATTTTTTGAGACTGTGAAGAACTGCAAGGCAATC
>NC_092861.1:24430677-24432583 GCF_032062135.1 Pyxicephalus adspersus
GCATACATAGGGTAAGTTGCATGGAAACCCTTTTGTATTCATGATTTCTCTAAAACAACAAATTTTACATTACCGTAGATCTATCAGCACATTTGTAATATTATATAAAGGTGTAGCTAACTCCTTTATATAACGTAAAAATGTGTTTTAGTATTTTTGTATAGGATCCCTCCTCTTTCATTTTTACTGTCTCGTGGTAAGACTGATAGGGAAACCTGCAGCCTCTTGAGATGTATATGTCACATATTCTAGGAGGCTGTGTGCTGCTCCCCTACATCATCAAGGGGCTTTCCTTGTTAGTACAATTGCCAATCACTGCATACTTTTTTTGCTTCACATTTTCAGGAATACATGTCACTTGATGGAGTGAGCATAACCCAGAAAAAGAAGGAAAACAATGGCTGCGCCTGCTCTCCCATATGCTGGAGAGAAGAGGGGTGGTGTGGGACCTACCAGACTCAGTTTGCAGAGGGATTGATGGATTTTCACAAGTAAAGGTGGTGTATTTTTTAGTGAATGTTTTGCTTTACCCCCCTGGCGGTATTCCTGCGTGTGGCTCAGGGTGAAATTTCATTACAAAAAGTGGTAACCCGGAGCCACACTCGGGGTGGAGTTGAGGACTTACCTGGTCCTCACAGGCATGCAGCACCCTCCAGTAATGCCGGCCTGGCATCTGCGCCCCCTTGGTGATGCCCGCCAGGATCTGCATTCTCTGTGTCCCCTGGCGTTGCATCCCGGCGTGTGAATGTTGGAGACGTGAGGTTAGGGGATGCAGATGCCGGGCGAGCATGAGACGTGTGTGTGGTCGGGACCAGCAGGAAAATTAAAATTAGAAGTATTTTTACATGTCATATGTACCTATTTGACATGTAAAAATACTAAAATAATCACACCGCCAGTGAGGTAAATGCGTTTCCTGGACAATGATGATATGGGGTCTTTATAAAATTTCAAGGTAACAAATCTCTGGAACTGAGAAACCTCACACTTAAAATTCAATCTCCATTATGGTGGATTATTGAATGAAGTGAGGGGAAATCTCAGGAGCCCAGAAGACACAAACCAATCCAGCAATGTCTAGGGGGTAAACTTGGCAGACATGATCATCCTGCACAACCCTTATGACCAGGACAGACCAATCAGGACTGGGGACAGACAGATTGCAGCACGTGGTTGGCCATGCTGGGACAGAGAACACGCAGGCTGCAGACCCCTGCTGGCCCTTTAATTCTCCCGGGCGCTGGTTGCCCCCCAGTCTCCGCCCACACACGTCATGGCGTCATTTCCGGTTTGTTGTTGTGACAGTCAGCATGGTGCAGGCTTGGTATATGGATGAGAGCGATGAGGATCAGAGGAAGGAGCACCGCCTGGATCCCAATCAGCCCGTGTCACCCGAGGAGCTCCAAGCACTGGGGGTGAACTCCTACAAGGTGAGTGCAGGGCTGTGTGTCACGTGTGCATAGGGGGAGGGGCACTGCCTGGGTATAAAGAGGACCTGTATAGGATTGCCAGGTGCTCTATATGAGCCTTAGTGTTCATCTCTTCTGATTGGATAAGGAAGATACACACAGCAAAGTCTAATATTTTCAGCCATTTGGCTGATCCAGGGGCCCCATGATTGTCACATGATGGCTCTGGGGAGGTTGTATGATTGCTGGTGGATTGCAGTGTCTATCGCTGACTATATATTGAGGATTTCTCTGCTCAGTGGTGTGTTATTATTCCTCCAGATATTGTATGACTTTCACCCATCTTGGTGTGGGTGTAAAGTATTCATCTTTCTGGCAGGGAGGATGGGGTACGCTCGCCTATGGCAGGGGTCCTGCACAGATACAGAAAATGTTGCTAATGTCACCAACCTAAGCGCTGTGTGCAATATACGGGGTGTCACAGTGATGGAGGTGGG
>NC_092861.1:24434045-24489403 GCF_032062135.1 Pyxicephalus adspersus
GGGGGGGGGGCTTATTTTTCATTTTTACCTAAAAAGGGGGGGCTGTCTTATTTGATGGCCCTGCCTTATCATCGGGGAAACACGGTAGGCGCTTTGGTAATGGAAGGCAGAAGGATTTGTGTGTGATCCGGGGTCAGTGACAACCATGGCGGACTCAGTAGTGCAGTATTTATGAATTGTGACTGGTTGGAGTTACAAAGTTTTGAGTTTCCATTTGCTGTCTCAATACTTATATTCCACAATGCAACACAAACTGGAAGCAGACTGATCAGAGGGTGAATAATTCAGGGTTGTCTCTGCACACAGATGAATCGTTAGTGGTCACATGTTAATCACACGGAATGAAAACATTGCCATGAATGCGGCTCTTGTGATAATACAGAGAGTAGAAATCTTTGTACTATATAGATGACAAGGCTCAGTGTTGTGGGGGTAATCACCTACCATAGTGACCTGCTGAATGTGCACCTCCGGGTTCTGCCGGTAGCTGTGTATTTAATGTCAGAACATATTGTTATAATAAGGATCCATCTAGGTTATGTGATGGATATTAATCAGAGCAGAATGAGCAACTGCTTGGGGCTCCCAGGGTCCAATAGGGAGCATAGGGAGGGTGAAGGAGTTTCCTTTTATTACTGCTGCCTGCAGTCTATCACTCTAAACTTTGTGAGCCTGTGGCCTGAGCACAGTGGTTACCAATCACTCCCATTCACTTGACTAGGAGCGGCTGGGACTGCCGTTTAACCTGTGTTCGCTGCAGGTCTGAAATGGCTTTTACTGTACTCAATAGTATATACAGGTAGTCCCTGGGTTAAGGACATCTGACATACGGCCAGCTCCTAGATACGTATGGAGTTTCCCTGCTGCTTGTGTGCAGGACGGAGGCTTGATGGGCGTGGTTTGCATGACTTGCAGAAGAAATCTTTTGCTAAACACAGTTTATAGGTTGTGGGTGATCTTAGGGACTGAGCTCTTTACGCAGACTCTTGTAACTTTTTTTTTTATTTTTTTATTTTTTTTTTTTTTTTGAAATTGTATTTTTTCGAGAGATTTTCAACAGGGTGCAGAAGGGATAAAAGGAAAAACACAAAGAAAAATAACACTATGAGATTGTAACAAAACATATCTAAGTTTCAAGGGTAACGGTAACCAATTCCCGAACATAGCACATCACTTAAACATTCTAGGGTGTGAGGGGGGGGGGGGCGGTTAGCATAGTAGTGATCCCAAGCCTCCCAAACCATCTCAAATTTGGCCTCTTGTAACTCTTTAATGACCAAGACAACTCTACAAGCAATTTTTCATATGAAAGCACAGCTTGCTCAAGGAGTTAATGAATGTCTAGGCTTCATAAGGATTTTGTTTTGCTTTGTTTGTGAATAACTCACAGTGAGGATTTTATACAGTAACTGACACCACGCTGCCTAATAATATGTTGAGACAAACATCTGTCCTAATTGCATTTATTAAAATAATGTACCTGTTCTGACTTACATACAAATTCAACTTAGGAACAACCCTACAGTCCCTATCTCGTATGTAACCCGGGGACTACCTGTACTGGTTTTGGGATTATTCCTAGTGACAAAGTGAAACTCCATTCAGAAAGGCACACAGATAAGTTTTGAATGAAATAGGTGCTCAGATTTTGCAGCATCTGACAAAACATTTACATGTTGTAAACAACTGACAGGTTCACTTTAAAGAAAATGGATATTATCCACGTGCAAGAATAAATCTATCCGATATATTATTATTATTATTGAAAAACAACATTTTATCAGACATGAGACATCTGTCTTCAGGAGCGATGTATACGTGTTGTTTGGAAAAGTCTGCGTGATTTACCGCGACCTTCTATTTTTTAGCTTCGGGATGCAAAGTAATTGACTGTGAACGGCTAAATTTAATAAATGAATTTGCCTTTGATGGCTCATTAGCTGAGGCGCCACGTTACCTGGCGTCGTGGCAGCTTCATCATTTACCGCTTATGTTCCCTCCGTGTTTTTGATTATGTGATTTTCCGTACAAGATGGAATTTGGTCAGTAACACCTTCTTTTGACAAATGTTTGCATATTATTCACATTTGTCTGCTGTAAGAGTTCTGCTTTTTCGTGCTACAAGTACAGTGGAAGCAGCAAAGTAGAACAATGGCAGAACTAATAGGATATTGAACTCTAGTACAGTACCGGGGCAGATTATAGAACATTTCATTCATGTGGGAAATGAAGGGGGCTGCTCTGAATAATATAAATCTACACAGAACCATATACATTGTTGGAAAATAGAATGAATAAGAATAATATGTGTGTATATCTAGCCTAAAGTGGACCTGTCATCAGAATGTAAACTTTGTTCCTGATATAGCTCTCAAGAAGACGATGAAGAAGATTGAGCAGTGTTTCCCCAGAGGTTTTAGGGTTTCCTTGAGCGATTGGTGTCTCTAGGGCAATGTTCTCCCCCTGACCCTTTTAGATGGGCGCAACACCCAGCACATTTCAGTAACCACCAGGTGGTTACTGAAGAGTTGGGTCATCTGCCCACAAGTAATGCATGTTAAAGTGCCAAAATATGTTTGTTTGTTTTTCAGTCCATGTAGCATAGAGGAAAGTTCCAGATATGAAACAGGAGATTGGAGGAAACCTCCTCTCTCCCCCTCTTTGTTGTTCTTAGAATCAATGCCCTCCACTGGAAGACTTTTTTTGATCTCTATTCTAGGGATAACTAAAATATTTGTTTTACCCCCTTTTTTTCCAGTGGTGATCCAGAAATACTAAATGTCACCATTTAAAACCAAACTAGGCTCTTTAAGCTTCATACACACGTTAGACTTTTGTCGTTGGAAAGGATCCTTTACAATCCTTTCCTATGACAAAAGACTGAAAGGTGCATGAATGATTGCTATACATACAGCACAATTCTGCTCTATGGAGAAGGAGCTCTCTCCTCTTCAGTTGTATAGCAGTCACTCGTCAGTCATGGATCCTCCAGGACGGATCCTTGAACGACGTCAGACGGCCACTGTACACACGTCAGATTCTCATCTGATACTAACCCTGAAGCAATAATTGGACAAGAATCATCTGACGTGTGTACGTAGCCTTACACTTCTCCATCTTGGTTAAAAAATGACAAATGCAGTTTTGCCTGGAGATGACCTTTGTTCCATTTTGGATGGCATCCAATGTAATAAAGTAATAATAACTGGAAATTAAGGTATTCTGTAATTTGTGTGTAGATTGCTGGAACGGTGAAATCCATTTTATATATTTTTCTGATAATGTTTGCATGAAATCTCCCCCTGTGCTCCTCGGAGATCGATAAATATGTCTCTGCATTTTCTTTCCCCACCAGTTGGATGCCGATAATTATGAGAGTGATCCGGAGCTGGCCAAGATCCGCCAAGACCATAATTACACATTCACGGATATAATCACCATACATAAAGACACACTGCCCAATTATGAGCAGAAGGTGAGCAGCTGGATGTGGGATTTGTGAATATGATGTATTTGACAGTATTATACGCTCTCTGCAATTGTGTCTCCCAAAGACTGAGATGTATATTAATGCTGGCCATGAAGAATGAATATTGTGCATATACTCCAATTACTGGATTAAAGCCCAACTAAACTAAAATGTAAAGAGGGAATTTTCTAATAGTAATCAAGATGGCAAGTGAATGTAGTGTGTAGAGTAGTGGACAGAACACCTGTTCCATGCTTGCACGCTGCATTACAGCTATTTTCTCTTTGGATTCTCATCTAGTTTCAGCCAGTGGGAGCGCTAGTCAGATTTCTCAATACAGTTGTTCATAGGTCTTCACCTTCTGGTCATTACCAGTGCACCCTGCAAGGGATGATGGGCCTAGTGAACAAGGTCTGGATAGTCCAAGCTCAGGGCAGACAGAAGGACAAGAAGCATTGTTGAGGTCAAGCCAAAAAGGCTTAATGTGGTAGAGTATAGCTGGGATATGTCCTAGGTTGCAAGCTGAAGAGCCTGGAACAAGAGGGATATACATAGGACTAGCAGCCAATAGCAGAACAAGATAGAAGCCAGGAAATGATGTGCTTATTGGTTGCAGCACATAATCTGAATTCCCCTTCAGCTATGCTCAGAATAAGTGCAGGGGATGCTAAGACAGACACTTCTGCACAGCTAAAGGGGGGCTGAGGAGGCTGCAAGCTGCTGGACAGAGGATCTATGCGTGGAGTGCTAATGCACTGTAACACTAGGCCTCCTCACCAGAACTATGGGCCTGTTAAGACCTAGAATGCGCTAGAAATATGGCCGATCTGTGGCATGAAGGGCTGAACCTGCAGAGCTATAGACCAGAAGTGGTGGACTGGTACTGCCACACTGAGAATGGGCACAACCTAATCTAAGAGTCCTTTAATTGTGGCAGGAGAACATTTTTTAATAAGACCCCTTGCAGCTAATTCATAATCATTTTAGTTGGTAGAGCTGCTATAAAGTATTAATAAACAAGTTTGTGCATTTGCAGTCTGTTTAGTACATAGAATTTGTCCTTTTTTTTAAAAAAGCAGTTGTAGTTACATCGTGGCTTGATTTGTGATCTGCCACAAACTTGGCAATCAGACAGTTTACCCAGATTGGACGTCAGTGACTGATTGTTGTGTACAATGAATTCTACCAAATCTACAGAATTCAATGTGTGTGACTATCCTGTATATGGAGTCATCCATGGATTTTTAGTTATACTTTCAAGTAATCACCACCCCTAATATAACAGAATACTTTTTTCTAGTTGAAGATATTCTACGAGGAACACTTACACTTGGATGATGAGATCCGCTATATCCTGGAGGGAAGTGGTTACTTTGATGTTAGAGACAAGCAGGACCGATGGATCAGAATCGCTATGCAGAAAGGAGACATGATCACCCTCCCTGCCGGCATTTATCACCGCTTTACTCTGGATGAAAATGTAGGTGAAATTGTGTCACTTTTATTATACAGTAGGTAAATAAGATGATCAGTTTAGCTGATCATGGCCCAAATATTTGGATCACCAATATGACAGATTTGTATGTGGTTTTCATGCTCCCATTCGGAAGCAACCTTGGCATTACATGGTTGTATATTGTCATCCAATTAGAACATAAGACTACTTTGGGTAAAAGGATTATCCCTATTGGTTCTGGACTGTCATTAATTCCTGATTCTGGTAATTTCTGCCAGCTGCTGCTCTACACAAGTAAACAAGTGACAACCCAGGTGAGGGTCCAAGGGCTGTGAATGCTTCAGCGCAACACGTGTCCTACACTGCATATTCAGCAAGAATTCATCCATTGTTTAACCATTCTCTAATTTGTGCACATCATACAGTCACCATTAAACGTAATATGGTCACCATGAGGGTAAGGAACTAGAAAGCCACCCATGAGAAGTAATGAGAACTGTTGTGCACAAGCTTTGCAACATGTTTTCATTCTACTCATGATTATTTTTTTTATTGGCAGGCTTTATTCCCCACTTCCTAAAAAACTATTTATATACAAATACCTCCGAAGAGTTCACCCTAACTTAAGCGCTGTGTGATAAATTTTCCAACATGTACAACACAGTAAAGCCTTCTTAAACAGTTTGTATGTGAGTTCTGTCTGTGCTTTGCTCTGCACTGTTTTGGTTACAGAGCTTTTTGATCCCTTTAATTCCTCCAAATTATTGCCTGTATGGTTCTATGTTCCAAGGGTTCCTGAAAATAACTTTCCTCTTAAAAGTCCTACAGTGACACTCCTTTGAAGCTGTGTTCCCTCTTATACCTTCCCCCACTATAAGACAGTAAAGCACTGCCATGGTCTTTGTATGTTTAGTATGGGCAAGCAAAGCATCTTCCCATGTATGGATGTTTTATAACATTTAGTTATTTGTAAATCCCATTTCCTTCCACTAACCCTTTTTTTACATTCCCTTTTAGAATTATGTCAAAGCTATGAGACTGTTTGTTGGAGAACCTGTCTGGACCCCATATAATCGCCCTGCTGATGATTTTGAGGCTCGAACAAAGTATCTTCAGCTTCTGGAATTAAAAGCATAAAGAAGTATATGAACCATTGGGTGTTTCTATGTATTAATTTAATCATTTAATACAAGAAAATCGCTCTAGTTATATAATTAGTTATATAGCCTTATACAAAGAACACTATTTCTTTTTTTTTGTAATATGTTTTATGAAAATGAAATTATCAAAACGACTTCAAAGAGGGTCCTCCTATACACCACCTTCCCCATGGGCTGGTTTGGATATTGTAATATTGGACTCTCTTATTGGGAGTCATGAAACCACCAGGCCTGTGTTAAGTCACACCTACAAGTCCACGGTTGCATTGCTATGGACAATCCCTAAGCCATTGAACAGGAAGGGTGTGTAGGAAGGTTTCCTCTTCCTATGGCCATGGGCAATCTGTCACCCACAATTTAGGTGGCACATAGTTGAAATTATAAATCAAAGTAAAAAAAAAAAAGCCAGGAAACAAAATGACACTAAGCGTGGCAGATTGCTGAGAACGGCTCAGTTGTATACAATCATTTTATAAATATGAAATCCAGTTGAAAACATTCGGCATGTATGGCCAGACTTTGTATCTTTTCTTTTAAGTCTACCTGTCCTCTTAAAGTCTTTCTATGAGACCTCCTATCAATTCATGAGATGCCTTATTTCTTGTGCCTACTAAATGCTTTGTGGTTAAACATATTAACACCTCACAGAGGATATCAAAGTTACAAAGTACAACTGTAATAAGTAGAACTGTATTATAGTAAAAAGCCACTGGGCTGAGAATACTGGGCCGATCACTTTTCCCCCCATGGGACAGCAGCTCATACACAAAGCAATGCCTGACATCCTCACCTTTCCTATTGGTTATATTTTATGGCACATTGGAATCTATACTTGTGTTATTATTATTTTCCTATGGAGCCTGTATGTGTGTTTGTGCACCATTCCTGCAACATGCACAGTAAGTGTTTTACAACTCATGGTGTGATTGTGGCCTTAAAATCTATGAGGTTTTGGGGCATTTTTGAAACAAATCATGCTGGGCAGTGTTTTATATAACCATAAGTTGTATTAGGTCCCTTTCTCTGATCTGAGAAGTGATGCATTAACACTGCTTGGTTAAATTTGTCTTTTTTTCCCCCCTCTATATCTTCTTTATAACAACACAGGGATATTTCCATCTACTGCACACTATGCTACCATGGTGCCTAATCATCTCCTGACACCTATATAGTTTATTTAATGATTGTATTTCCTAATTATTCTTTATGGAGAGAAATGTAATCTGTTGTCTTACCTAATAGAGCAAAACCTGTATGCATATTAGTTTTGACAAGAGAAAGCTACCCCAATAAACTGAAATATAATTGGTTGATATTGGGTATTGAATGTTCACATTATTACTGCTCTTTCGCTAATAATAAGCCCATTAACCATCCAGGAGCCATACAATGGCTAATTAAACTGCAGGAAGTAAAGATCATATGGAGGTCAATATGAGTCACTATATGGATGTTACCAGGAGCTCAGCTTCTCAGGACCTATTAGTCTCAGTGTATTGGTTTGTTTAACCAATTGTGTTCTCTTTACAACAGTTTATTTATTTTGCATTGAAATGGTATAGGTTAGAACCTCACTCAATTTTTAGAGGTGTCTCTGGCCCTGTTTGGAAGACAAGAATCCAAACAGAAAATCAGAACTGTATGTGTTTTCACATTTGCGGTCAGCCTTTGTACCCAGTGCAGAGAATTTTCTTCAATTCCTGTTTTCCTGTCACTAAAGCTCTCCACCACAGAACCTCTCCTTGTTGGCCTAAATATTGTCAGTTTGCTGCTACCACATAACAGATTATGTATAATATACGAATCAAATGCTACTGATGTTACATCTGTGAATACATGACATGGAAACCATTCCAATAAAATTATATTTTTGAGATGATGCTTTATTTTCCTGATTTTCCATTTGTAAAGGTTCTTCTGAAAGATGTGTATCAACTTCAGTCAGGCCAGACAGCCTGACCCAGCCCAAACCGTGACAAGAGAACTATGCATTGCTCTGTACAGGGCAGGGAGTAAGTGACGGAAATTATTTCTGTCCTCTAATTTTCCTAAAGTTCCACTTTTTAGCATCAGGCAGGGCTTTATTGTAAAAAGTAAGATAGTAAAATAAGTAAAATGGGACACTCTGTCTTGCCCCCTTAAATAGTATAATAGGCTATTTTTTATTTTATAAATTGCTTTATAATGGTTCTGAAATTTTTCCAAATGTTACACAACTGTTTTGGAAATGATCCCAACAGTTTTTTTGTGAGTGTCTAATCTAATTTGACAAACATGGACATGAAGAAACACCAGGATTTACTAGCACTTATGCTAATATTTCCATGATGAAATTAAGCATGGGGTCAATCAAATATTGTACAAAATTGTCCACTGGCAAAAAACAACACTATTCCAACTGAAATTTGAATGTACGTTTACTTTTGGGTAATGGCTTTTATGTAATTTATGTCAGTTCACACAAACCCTCTCCATCCATCTAGTATTGGCCTGGCCCAACTGTCAACTTTTGATACTCATTGTGGTCCCTGAACTAAAAAGTTTGCCCACCACCCTTTTGTTTTATAGGGCAGCGGTCCCCAACCTGTGGTCCACGGCTCTGGGGGCGCATCGGCTAAAGCCACGGACCAGGTCTCTTGTATGGATTGTAGGTTCAGGGCAATCCGCCCACTCTCCCATCGCAGGCTTAGAGAGTGGACGGGTTCTGGCATGACGTCTCTCTGGGAGAAGTTTCTCCCCCTTTAGGTGACGCATGGCTCCACCCAGAGTCCAAAAATGTAGTGCTCCGTGAAGTCCAAAAGGTTGGGGACCACAGTTCTAGGGGACACTATTGTGCAGAATCTCTGATAGACTTTGTGTGTAAACTGCCAAGACAATGTAGAATTCCCTTTTAGTTTATGAAAACTTCTGAAATGTGAATTATTCAGCTTCTAACCACTCACTAGTACATAATTAGGGAACAAAAGCAGTTCTAGTCCGCCCCCTGGGAAACAATTATTCCTTCATTATAATGTGCCATATTGCCTCTTGCACAGTATACGAAAGCCTTAACACAATTTGCACCTCCAAGACATCTCGGCCCTTTCTGTACATCAGTCCAGGGAAAAAAAAAAAAATTTTTTTTAAAATAAAAAAAAAAAAAAAAAAGTATTTGTTCACGGTAACAGGCAGTTAGCCACAATAAAGCATGAATTGTTTCTGCTGTCCCCCAACAAAACATATTTCACCAGACTAATATGCTAAATTACGGGTTATTTATTACTATTTATATTAAATATGTTTGGCAAGATAATCTAAAACCGCTCCTGATTATAGTAAGTAAGTGGTTATACCTGGGGCCTCAGAGCTGGGGGCACGCTACCATTTCTTGCAGATCCAAAGTGCTTGAAAAGAACATTTTTAGCAGGTACTGGAAATATCTGTTGTTCCTGCCAACAATGCAGCTTCAGTCTTCTTCTGTTTATGTCCTTCCCGCTAACTATTTTATTTTTTTGTGAACTACAAATCTTATCAATCTACTGTGATATGTTTGAAGTGAAGCCTGGATCACAAACTATGCACCCTGTATAGATACAGGGAGATATTCGCACAGCCACCCAGGGATAAGGCAGTATTCTCCAATAACATTTAAAGAGCAATTTAAGATTAAAAATAGAAAATAACATCTTCATCTAATGCTGGTAAACGGTATACTTTACATTGTGTATAGAAAAGAATTACACTTGTAAATTTATACATTTTGTTGCTTTGCATCCTAAAATGAACATTTTTTTCCAGTTGTATTTATGCAAAGTAAATAGAAGTAACTGTTCTGCTTAAATAAGAAAAACATTTCTGGAGCCCACATTGTCATGTTTTTTCCAAAGTACACCTTGAAGATTCTGAGGATAAGTGGAAATGTGTTATGTCGAGATGAGACCAATGAACTGGTAAAGCATGGAGGTGGTAACATCTTTTGTAGGCGTTTCTCCGTAGCAGGGATCGGGGCACATTTCAGTATAAAAGGAAAAATTGATTGGGCAAAAGTCTGTCAAATTTTTGAGGAAAAGAGACTGCTCCCTGCCAGAAAGTTATCAGAAGAAGGTTCACCTTCCATCTTAAAGCACAGCAAATTGACCACACAGTGGGTTTGATTTAATAAAGCACCCCAAGGCTGGAGAGGATACACTTTCATCAATGAACCTGGAATTAATTTCCTAAAAGTCATTTGCTATTTGTTGGCAAATATTTTCAATCCTGGACCAGGTCCATTCCAGGTTTGCTGGATCACCCAACTTCACTGATGAAAGTGTATCCTCTCCAGCCCTGGAAAGCTTTAATTAATCAGGCGCAGTGACTGAAGGGGGAAAAAGTGAATACATATCTCTGCATTACCTAGTGAGAGCCCAGACTTAAGAACTACTGAGAATCTGTACAATGAGTGCTGTCTCCATCCAATCTGACTGGGCTTGAACAGCTCTGTAAAGACTGGGCAAATATTACAGTCTAGATATGCACAGTTGGTTCTCGTCAGACTCAAGGCTGTAATTAAAGCAAAAAAATGTACTGAGTCAGACAGGCAATCCTTTACACATCTCAGGGATTGTTTTTTTTACTAAATTATACTAAATTTTCACTGTTACCTTATTTACTTGAATGTTATTAGTTGCATTTAATAAATACAGCTGGAAACTCTGTGTATTTCCATTCACAAAGCAATAAAATGTATGTTGAAGTGAGCGATTCTTTTCAATACCTCCAGTACAATTTTGTTTTTGGGTTAAGATACACATTCAATAAACAGATCATTTCTATATATGGGGAACTGAGCTCAGTACTACATACTCGTGGTCAGGAATATGGATACATCTGTATTCCCAAACACAAAGTACAAACTCACAGAATGCATCTTTCACTAATTTGGATTTCTTAAAAGCCCAAAGGAAATGTGAACTATTATCCCAGCAGGCAAAGTTAATAATCAGATATGAAAATCCACATACAATTAAAGTAAAACTCCAATTGTGCTTAGAATATAATCCCCTGCAGGCCATTTACGTACCTTGGAAACATTTTGATAAACTTTACTGCAGATCCTTATTGGTTTTTGTTTTGTATATAAGATGACAAACTATATCATTGCCTTTGCTGTGTATGGTACATGGTTATGTAGAAATGAAAGCTAAAGAAGCTTCAGCTAACACACCACTGAGACTCTCTATGGGCTAAAGCCTAAATAATCTGTCCACAAATCCCAGGCCTATTTGTGGAATATATAACATTGCAAAGACAGAGCGCCTGAAACAGGAAATACTGACCTGGAATTCAATGAAAAACTCCAGGCAGATGGCTAAATACACAAATTGAATACATACACTATTATTATTCTTTTTAACCTTGTTAGACATCTCTGCTAGTCCAGATAATCATTCTTACATGGTTTACCTTTATCATTCCCTAGTTTGGCTCCCTGCTACTTTTTGGTTCACCTTGGTGTACCTGTACCATTCGCCTCCTCAGCTTCCTGCTATGTCTTGGTTTACCTTTATTATTTCCTGGTTCAACTCCCTGCCACTTCTTGGTTTATATTTGCCCTTTCTTTCTGCTCCAGCTCCCTGCCTTTCCTTGGTTTATCTGTACCATTTTCTGGTTCAGATATCTGTACTTTTTGGTTTACTTGTACCATTCCTGAGGTCAAATTCCTGCTCCTTGGATTACCACTACAGTTTTCTGGGTCAGCTCTCTGCTACTTCTTGGTTTCCTTTTACCATTTACCGTGTCAGTTTCCTATTTACTGGACATAATTAATGATGACTCCTTGCACAATGATTAGGTAGCAAACAAAGAGGTGACATAAAAAGACACAGGAAGGTGAATTGTTGCACCAGAAATAAAGAATGTTCTCTGTCTGGCTATGCAGTGCATAGGAGCTGCATGAATAACATGGTTGCTTTACAGAATTACAATTTAAGGAGTAAAAATGTACTTCAACTGGGCTTTTAATTTTGCTCAGGTGCAACTATGGCTTTGTGTCAGAGGTTGGACTAAGTCGTCAGCCTTCAAGTCCAAGTCGAGTCCCAAGTCAAGTCACTTAATTTGTCCCCATATAGAAACAGAGCTCTGATCCTGTTCTAAGTCCACAGCTTTTTCCTCTGACAGCTGAAGGGGGAAGGCAGTGATGCTTTTGTAACACGACCCTCCTCCCTGCCCCCTTCAGCTGTCAGGGAATAAAGCCGTGGACTTAGAATGCAAGAATGGCGGGGAGGAAGGCAGATTTACAGAAGCATCACTGCCTTCCTACCTTCCCCCTTCAGCAGAGAAAGCAAGGCGCGAGTCGAGTTGCAAGTCATTTAATAGGCGACTTAAGTTGAACTTGAGTCAAAGTCACGCAACTCGAGTTCCAACCTCTGGCTTGTGTGCACTGCAAAAGAAGAAAACATTTTCATGTTACTACCCATTCATTTTGAATGGATTGCATAATGTAGTGGACGCACTGCATTCAAGTGTAAATGGGTCCTATATAAAAATAATCAAAAATAATCAAATAATCAAAAATCAATCAATAATCAAAAAATAAATTATACTTTCCATGTACAACAGCAGCTATACTTTAATTCAATCCTGTGATGAAATGAGTACTGGGGGCTGCATTCTCCAAACTTTCTCTGCAAATTCTAGATGTCTGTCTGTCTCTGGCTTTCTGACCCTAATCTGAAAACTAGATTAGGGTCAAGTGACTTGGAAGGCATGAAAGCCACTGGATGAGCGTAAAAGCCAGGAAAAAAAAAAGTAGGTCAGAAATTGCATCCCCCATACTTCCTCAGTAAAGACCCCCTGGTCTCTATGTAGCATACTGTCAGCACTAGTTTATTTTAAAGGCTGAAAAGTTGTGAAATAAGATGGAGCTTCTAATAGCCATCTATGTCTCATTTTCTACTTTTTGCTTTTAAATCTCTGCAAGTATCTTGTCACAAAAGACGGGCCACACACCCTCCATGTTTATTACAGTGGAAACCCATTCATTGCTGGATGTACACTGCACCTCGGGAGTATCCTCGGTCAGCTCCTACTAGTCAACTAGTCACAAAATGGGCATCCATTTTCCCCTGACATTTAAGATACTTGTGCATTTCAATGTATTTTGTACATCCTGTTGGTCTGGGGAGCCATCTCTGGCTCGTTCATACATCAGTAATTCTCTAGATGTGGACTTTTTGCAGATGAGTGGGAGAGGTTTGTATACAATGTAATGTCTTCAAATCGTCAATTTGGGTAACTATCGCTCAGTAGGGTTTCTGTTGTTACATTCAGCATAATTTTTATGCTGAATGAGGTTTTATGACCAATGTGATGCAGCTACCTAGCAGGTTATATTTATATGAAATAAAGACACTCCAGCTATCTGACAATTTCCAGTTACAAGGAGTCAGAGGACATCCTACCTGTTAAGTGGCTCCTGTTTCATTTCAGTATTAGACGTTACTCTAGTAAACCTTGCTAAATAATGCCGATTCTGAGCTTCGGAGGATGAACACCACAATTTGCAGTGCTTCCAGCACCATATTTTTATTTTTTTCTCAGATAAGGACTTTCTTTTGGCCAGAAAGGGTCTGCAGTCCCAGCTTGATGAATCTACCTACATCAGGCAATACAAGTATTTGGGTACGAGATGTATCTCTAACCTGATCTCCTAGCACTGATAAAAAAGATGCTACAGACAGGTCCTCTTTTAACACATCCCTCTAAATAGCATGAAACAGACACTATTATGTATAATTCAGCACACAGTGATACAAATTACAGACTTTGGCGAAAACATAATATGTATTGTTTATTTGACAAAGTACATACCATACAGTAATTTTAATCCTATTATCCTATTTAACCTGGGAGCCCCATTTACATTTTCCAGCATTAATATATACACAGGAAGGAGGTTTTTCCTTGCAGTCTTTCTCTCAGTGAGAGGAGATGTAGCAGCAGCAGAATTATAGCAGCTTCAGACACTGAGTGTTAAAGCTGTCACCTTCCTTGACAGCTACCGCCTCCAGCAGGGCTTGCTTCTTCTGCATACTGCGTGAGGACTCCAGCTCATACATAGTTGTCAAATTGAAGAGAACGCTCTCGTGAAGATAGTGCTTGGGCTCCTGCTGAACCAATCCTTCCAGATGCCTGAGGGAATCCTTTAATTTGCCCAAATAAAGCAGGCAAACGGCTGCATTGTTATTTGCCTGGAAAAAAAAAAAAAAAAAAAGAAATGGTTTGGGAATGAGGTGGAACAATAAAGTGGAGATCGATAACCTCATCAATGTGCTCACTGCGGCACAGCGCCACACGCCTTTGCTGCATTCTTATACCAAGCAAAGCTGTGGAATCTGATCAACCTTTGTTAATGTTTGAGAAACATAATTTCTATCCATCAATGCTATTTCTATAGGAGGAGTGGGATGCTTGCTTATATATTGCTTTATATTTCTCAACGCAAACTCTGCAACCTATCCATTACATTTTTAGATTTTATTAGTGGGCATTAGGTAAGACTTTGCTGCCCCATATACAGATAGTTACTAATGGAAGAAGAGAAGTAATTATTAACCCTTTACTGGTGTCGCCTGATTTGCTAAAGCAATAAAATGAAAACACTTTGCTTTCATCATTTTTCCAGTCTTTGTAGCATCTCAGAACTGCAGATTCACTATAGTCTCCTTGCAGCACCTTCTGTCTACATGGACTAGGAACAGCTTTATGGCTTTCTACAGGTGAGTTTTAGATTGTGACAACAGCAGACCATGCCTGTGCAATGTGCATTAGCATGGTTTCCTGTAGTCTCCAGTAGTGTAGCATATGACAGGTTAGGCTTTGGGCAATGTGTGGTAAAAGGTTTGTTTTACTTTGTGTTATTGCAAAGCATGCCAACACAGGCACTACACAGGGCTAAGTACAGGTTTTATTAGTTCCATGCATTCATTTAAAAAAGTTGTTTAAGCAGAGCAGTGACTGGGCAGTGATTAACAGCAGCTTTTTGTGTTGCTTCTTTCTTTGATTTTTCTTCCAATCCCTACACTGCAGACACTTACAGTGCTTGTATTTAAATACATTTAATTCTGTAATAAATGTAGAACACTATCTGTGTCTTTTATATCTGCATTAATTCAATGTGCATTGGCATGATTATTATCCCATGATGATATGCGGGCTATAATTATATATTTTTTTTATTTATATACATCATCATCATCCTTGACACTGTACGCAGTACAAATTGGACAATACGAGGAACCATTAGTACATAGATAGTTCATACAATACAATCACAATCATTCAATACAAATACAACAATATAAACAGCAAAACATTTGATCTGATGCAGAGATGTGACAGGGAGGACCCTGCCTATGCAAGATTTCAATTTAAAGGGGAGTGGGGAGACACAATGTAAGCTGAAGAAAACCTGCACAAGTCATTTAGTATTTAGCACAAGAGGCAGATGTGGATGTGAGAGACTGTAGGGGCTGACATATGGAATACCTGTCTATAAAAGTGCACGATAAGAGTGCAACTATAGATTTCAAGGCTTGGAACAAGATGGGTGTGAAGTAGCCGATGGTTGTAAAGGAGAGGTGTAGCCTGTAAGTCTTGGATGCAAGAATGAAAAGAGATGACCCGGATGGATAGGAAGGTTTCTTAAGCAAAGCAAAAGTTGTGGTTGGGATGATATGCGAAAATGAGTAAGGATACGTATGGAGGGGATGTGCTATGCACAGCTTTGCAAATTCAGGTTAAGACTTTGACCTGGTGTATTTGTATACCTCGCAGACAGGGAAAACTGGTAAAGAGTTATAACCTGAACAGTGCAAGGAGAGGTGGATTAGGTGAACAGAAAAGTAGGGAAAGGAAAGGTGTGGAAGGACCGTACAACTAACCATTGCTGGTCATTGTTGACTTCTGCTCCTGAAACAGGTAGTTATCTGGCTATTATACTTAATACTTTAGGACACCCACTCCCAGTTATTGTAAAGATTTCTGTTTTTTTGTAGTGGAAATGAATTGCTGTATACCAACATCTAACTGAAGGATTTCTAATAACAACAAATTACCACTAGGTGGCGCTAGAAGAGCTGTGAATGAAGCCCCATATAGCCCAATACAGCACTGACTTCTGAGAATAATAGGAGAATAGACAGATCCAAAATTTCTCTGTGGAATTTGGTGACATTTTAAAAAAAATGTTCTATCCAAAGGTGACGTGCTATTAAAAAGGAAAAAAAATGAGGCTTGAGAAATAGCACTATGCTTAAAAGTATGTCCTACTTCTGTATATGTCAGTGTAATTAAAGTAGAAGCACTCCATCTACATATAACCCTGAGTAGAAGGCTCTTTTTGCAGGAACAGAGTCGAACAGAACTGAGCTACAGCAGGATGCTAATCAGATGTAAGTTTGATAAATTATACACCACAGACACTCCTATCTGCACTTCGTGTAGAACTGGAAAATGCATTTCAATGGCTTCTCCATTCTCCACTCTATGTTTTATTCACGTCTTCTTACAAGTCAGTGTTTTATTGCAAGAGCCCGCTAGTCTAGAAGAACATTCTGTCACCCTGAATGATCATGTCATATGTAAATGAAAGGAAACTTCTCTTACCTGATAATGATAATTTTAGGCAAGGAGGCCAAAGCTGGAGCATGCTGGGACTTGTAATTGAGCATCAACAGAAGGACATTGCAGGAAAACAGCTGCTTCCAAACTTTATGTATGCACTTTAGTTCATTTACTAACACAGACATTAAAAGCCTTTTTCACTGAGAAATCTGGTTGCCGTATGTTACACCTTACTCCTAATTATTATCCTTGCACCCCTTAAAATTGAACCTACACTTTCTTTGGGTTAGGATAAGAAACAGGTTCACTTGGTGGCCGGCTCATTCCTCCATTAATTGAGCTCACATTTATTTTTATTTCCCTAGTGCAGTATTTACTTTAAAGGAGAAATGGTTTTGGCACTTTTATACACGCTACTGAATATATCTAAACTTTTCTTAAAACCCTTGATCCCTACCAAACGTTATCAGCTAAGAAGGAAGATCCCTGGGTATGCTGCCTGCACCAAATGGTCAATTCATAGAAAATGGATTGTCCTCGTGGATGGACACAGCATTTGCTAAAAGACATGCTTACTTGGACAGATCAGACAGTCTAATATCTTACTACAAGGATGTACACAGCCTGTTCTACCCAGATTTCACCATTTTAAGGTCATTCTGCATCAATCACCTAAAAACGTACCACTGTGTTTGTAGGGTCCACCTTCAGCACTTCTGAGAAGAACTTGTGAGCTTCTGCAAAGTTATTCTGGCCAAGATGTAAGAAAGCCCTGAAAGATGAAATGTTATATGTAGATAAACATGTTTTGTGGATGTCCATTTTGAGCTCACCTAAGTAAGCCCATCAAAAAATTTGGTGTAAAATAAAATATGTATATACACACACATATATATTTACATACATACAGGTAGTCCCTGGGTTAAGGACATCCGACATATGGACGACTCCTAGATATGAAGGGGGCTTCCCTGCACCCCCATGTCCAGGATGGTGGCTTGGAGGGGGCGGTTTGCATGACTTTCAGAAGAAATCTTTTGCTAAACACAGCTGAGGTTGTGGGTGATCCTAAGAGCTGAGCTGACCTGCAGCCTCTTGTAACTCTTAATTGACCAAAACAAACTCTGCAGCTGGTTCTTTTTACATATCAAAGCATAGCTTGCTCCAGAAGTTAATGAATGACTAGGCTTTTTTTGCTTTGTTTGTGATTAACTCACAGTGAAGATTTTATACAGTAACTGACACCACACTGTCTATTAATATGTTGGGACAAACATCTGTCCTAATTGCATTTATTAAAATAATGTACCTGTTCTGACTTACATACAAATTCAACTTAAGAACAAACCTACAGTCCTTATATTGTATGTAACCTGGGGACTACCTGTATATATTTCCTCTTTACTTTACATGCAGCTTTCATTAGGCTAATTTCAGACTGGTGAGTTTATTGCAGCAGCCTTCCACAGGCTCAACCCTACTACCAGCCTCTCCAATTGAACTGAATGGGGGTGGCTGGGAACCACTTTGTGCAGGCAGCTGCGGTGGATTGAGTAGCCAACTGCTTCCATCACCTTGAATACAATTGCACTCAACTTCAGCTGACAGTGGTTGGAAAGTGGTTGAAAGCAGTTGTGCTGCTGTGATGGCTCAGAATACATCTTTGTCCAATAACTTTGAACCGCAGCAAATCGCAACCACCCTGAACAGAATGACACAAAGGTTGTCTGTGGTTGAACTGCAGCTGATAAACAACCATGGGGTTAAACTGCACCGTATTGATGAGAGACAGCTGGAAGTCTGAAAGGGACCTAAATGTTTTTATTCAGATGGCAGAGTACTTCCAGATAAAACTTTGCCTTTTCATGCAAGCTCTGCTTTACCAGAAAGCACTCCTCTGTGTGACCCTGTGCAATTGTCTTTGTTTCAAGGTTTCCCTGTACCCTGAAAAATCCACTCGCACTTCATCTGCCTATACAGATCGAGTACTCTTACTAGTCAATAGCAAATCTTTCATGGATGGCCCTGAACAGATATACCTTACATAACGCATACCCAGGCAAATGGAACTTCTACAAAGCAGCCAGGTTAAAGGAACTGCTAACACTTCTACATATACAACCAACAATTTATCCCCATTATTAATATATATGGACTCTGGACGTATACAGAGCCATAAGGTGGAATACATTAGAATGTAGTGAAATGTTTGCTTTGCACTACTAACAGGATACAGCACACAAGAAATGACACAAAATGTAAAAAATATCAATGCTTACTGGTTCATGAATACTATAATTTTGTTCTGCGGCTCATCTTTATTAACTAGATTCTGTATTACTTTTTCAGCATCCTGAAAATACTTCTCAGCAGTTTTTATGTCTCCAATCTAAAGAATAGAAAACAAATGTATTCATCAATAAAAATGAACAACAACATTTTCAGTCAATATAATACAAGAAAAAGTTATGAAGGCAGACCTACACCGAGACCTGGAAGTGATGAGGATCTAAAGTTTAGCTGATATATCCCACATATTTGGGGGTACAACACCTTAATTGCTATAGTTTCTTCTGAAATAATCTATTTTTAACTGGTGGGATTTACCTACAAAGTCCCAAGTGAAAATATTGTGAACATTTATCAAATATATCCACTAATCTGATGCTATGTGTCACAGTAAGTCATTTTAGCTCTTTGAATCAGTGTAATATTTAGAAGACTGAGATCAGTCATATGCATTATGACTGCATTAAATGCATTGGTTTTTTCATAAAGATATGCATTATGACCTTGATTATTTCATGAAGTTATCAAAGACAGGAAAACATTTTAACCTGGCATGGGTTTCCATAATGAATCCAGATATGGGGAATAAAAGAGTTAATGTAATCTGGGGTGTCTTCATTTGCTGGCAAGGCCAATTACATAAGGAAGCTTGAAAGCGGCTTTCAGCTTCGATCATCTTATTCAGAATTGGAAAACAGCAGGGGTGGTTCTTGCAGAACATCCTGGATTAATAAGGTAATAAGCAGTGCAATAACTTCTTCCACCTCCACCACTCTCCTGAAAGTCATGAAATCCAGCCAATAGAAAGGAGGGAACATAGAGATGTGCCAAATAATGGTGCCGCTAATTATCTCCAGACAAAGTGACAATTTGTTGTACAGACTGATACAAGTTACAAGTACAACTGATACTTTCTAACGTGATCCTCTATCAAAATGGATTTCAGAAGTTTTTACAATTTCACACTAGTTGCCCCAAAAGTAATAGTGGAGCCTGTAGGACCCACTCATTGTCTTGCTTGTTATCTTTCCCAGGGGCTCCAGATGTCATACTGTGTCTCTGTTTCGCCCACCTTGGCATTTGGGAAGTTCTTGTATATTTTTTATTTTACTCCAGCTACAATATAAAATGAACTCCCAACATCTTCATAAGAACCCCATGTAATCACAGGCAGCCAGGCCTGAAAAAAGGTCTCTTTAGGTGCAGAGATTTCACCACCAGAGCCCCTGAAACTGGTGTAGGGCATCATGGTGAAGCCATCCCAGGAGGGTAGATCCATGACATCGTACAATAACAGTGTTTTTCTGGTTTTATGGTGCTGGGAATACATCTAGAAGATGGAGATTGAGAAGAAGTATTACAGCAAAAGCTGCTTTTACCTTTGACACTATGCAGGGTGATTTAAAAAATAACATATAATTTACATATGGGATGAAGCACAGGAAATAAACATCCAACAATGAGAACTTACGCCTTCAGAGACCTGGTCTAAGGCTTTGTACACGTCAAATGATTATCGCCCGATATGGAAGATTGGGCAAGTCTTTGGAGAGAATCTGACATGTGTACTGCGGTCAACTGACTTTGTTTATGGATCTGTCCTGATGAATGATCAATGGTGAACGACCACAATACCGATCAACAGGGAAGGGCACAGCCGGAGCTGCTTGCTCGCTCTCCACCCACTGCATAGAACAGAAAGGTGCTGTGTGTAAAGCGCTCGTTTGTTCATCTTTCACTGCGTGTACGCAGACTTAGTAAGAGACTCACATTTGGAGTCATTTTGGATTGTGTCTGCATAATCTTACCAACATGGATGAACCTTACAGACAGTGACCATGGTAAAAGCTTTATCTTATGTACTGCTATATTATACCCGGGGTAAAAACTCCTGTACTCCAAGAACATGCACATGAGAGCAATTCCACCTCCCTGGTGACTTGACATTTTTTATATTGTAGTTAAAAAGGCAATATAAGTCGACAAGCAATTTAGTTCTGTTTTAAGCAACACACAGGAGTCCTTCCTCTCGCTAGGCTGTCAGTGGATAGTAAAGGTGACTGACACTCTCCTTCCATCAGTATGTTACCTTAAGCACCACAGCACCTGATTGGCTGCCCCTCCTTTTTCCAGTCTGAGCATTGCTGTACAGGGATGACAAGATGCTGCTATCAAGTACAATTTACATACTTAACTTGTTGCTTTTAAAAATGTATTTAATTATTTTTTTACGGCATACCTGCATGAATTGTTTCCCCTGCCCCTTTATTTTGCCAGCATTCAACTTTAAACACCATCAGATAAAAAGCAACTCATCATCAGATTAGTAAAAAGATATTCACCATTCACATTCAAGGGATATAAAAAATTTAAGCAGATTGTATTTGTAGGTTTAAAAACAAAACCTTGCAGAGATCTATCCAGCTGATTATGCTTGGACTGATAGCACAGAATGTGACAGAGTTCCCTGCTACAATGAACAATGTATCTATTACATGGCAGGGCTTGTCAGCACACACATCTCACAATCTTATCTGGCTGAACCAGGCCACAAGAACAGATTGCATATTGTGTCTTCATCTGTTTAAAATGACTGGCAGATTAAAGAGAACCTGACATCTATGGTAGGGGAGGGGGATAAAAACAAAGTGCAACATTGTACACAGTATTGGCAAAGGGCATCTGTGATATCATGTGAAACAATGGGCATTTTTAAACTTTGCAAGCACCCTAAAAGTGTATATATTCCATACCTAACAAAACATGGAATAATATGAGACACCGGAAAAAAACTAAACATATGATACAATTCACTGTGTAGCAAGCTTTCCCATTTCTACCTGCATACATTTTGCTAATATCTTACATCATGCTTTTTAATACTTCAGGTTTGCATATTATCATTCAGGAAATGGGATCTGCTGACTTCGTACGTCACTTAAAGGGCATCTATTGCTAGCTCCCTGACTGTCATTCTGGGGCTTTAAATTTCATTCAGTAATTGAACCACAACAGGCATAGAGAGAAGTTCAAGCACTACTTGTATATTGGGTCTCATTATTGGTGACTCAAAAAGTCAGAGGCAGCTAGGCATTTAGCATTTGAGTGCATGCAAGATTTAGCTTCCAAGCTTCAATAGTTTCTAAAAATGCTTAAAACGCATCTACATGGTGACTGAAGCCAGATAGCTGACAACACGCATACTCAGGACCTGTTTCCACAAGACCATGGTGCAGATACGCTTGTTTCTATGTGCTTGTGTGCCAAGTTGCCATTCATTCCTAATGTCCCCTCAAATGCACCTTATCAATGCTATCTGCAGCATGCACAATTTGCAACTCTGTGTGCTGCGTTGGGCAAGCCATTTGAATATATGGGCTTCCTAATGCAATGCACACCAATGGATGTTCATGTGAGGAAGATTGTATGTGAGAGCTCGGGACCTACTCTGCCATAAAAAATGGAATCCTAATTGTTGTAAGTGTAAATCAAATTAAGAGTTTTTAAATTCTTGCTGCAGCAAGAAAAAAAAAGTGAGGTGTATGAGTTTATCTATTACTGTATATTTAACCTGGCTTAATTTCAGTAACAAATTAGAAAGGTTTCATTGGGCTTGATTACTTTTTCATTCAGCAAGTCTAGAAAAGATGTGCATGAGATTAGCTGTGACCGATCACAATCCCAAATTTATCAGCCTTTCAAAATACGGCGAAGTAGTCGGTTGAAAAATGTCTCCACATTGTATATTCCAGGCCAGACTGTGCACATGGCACTGGCAGAATCCTCTGGGAATGCTTCACATAAGACAGGAATGTAGATTGTGGCCTTGTATGGCCCGCTGAAGCCAGGAAGGTCACAGTCAGCTGCAGGCCTATAGCATTGACACAGTAATACAAGAGATTGTGGACACCTGTCAAGACTGATATGCCAGGCTGTGTAAGAGACTGGAGTAACTCTGACAAGGGGATTACAGAGGAGTTTCATAAGCCTGGAGCTTACATCTTTCTGTAACACAGCACAGAACCTACCCCTCCTCCGTCCGGTGGGAGAACTCACCAGCTTTTGCTCTGTACCTGTAAAGATTCTGGCATCAGCGCATCATTTTCAGAAAGGCTCCTCGGCCTACTAATCATTAGCTAATAATTGTAATGTCCGATTTACAGGATGAACACCAGAACAAATGAGCTCCCCTGTGGCTCTTCTACGGCAATATTTCACATTATTTAATGACCACATAACTAAATGGGAGAAAATGTACTGGTTGTGAGTTCTGCAATTACCTGAAGAAAAATCCTTCCGATACTGCTCAGCAACTGTGGCTCCTGCTGGGGGTAATACTTTATAACGGCATGATAGGCTTCCACTGCCAGAACGTAATCCTGCAAAGAGGAGGATAGAGACAATTTAATATTTTTATTTATTTTACTTTCAGACAACTAGAACTGGACGTAGCCAGAGCATTCTCCTAATGAAATACCACATCTACTCCTAAGGCAACGTGCCATGTATGCAAAGGAAAAAAAAAAAAGAATCGACACAAAAGGGTGGCTTGACCATCGATTTCCGATTACCACAACTGTAAACAAAGTAGTTTGTGTGTTTGGCAGTAAACTATAATGAACAAATCAAACACAAACTGGCACACCAAGAGCAGCATGTAGATGGTTTGACACTATATGCCCCAATTACTCCTCCAAGCACCCAGGGATGTTAACAATAGATAGCGGGTGGACGTGCATTAGGCACTCTTTGCAAAAAGGTCAGGACTTGAAACCCATGCTGCTAAAGTAGTGCACAGATCATAGTGGGGGAGCACTTTGACTTTTTGTCTTTTGGTCTTGTCCTGCTATTGTTTCCCAGTGATTTCTTACACTTTCTGCTCCAAGCATAAAAAATGGAATTTCTATTTGAAATTCAAGTAAAATGCATGCATCTTACTGGACCAACTTCAAGCTAAGAGATTGTGTCAGACAGAGTACTACCCCTTCATCAAGTCTTAAATCCTGAAAAGAAAAGGAATGGACTCTATGAACGATATTACCAAATGTGATCCACAGTGGATCTAGTTGGTCTGCTTGTAGGAAAGTATGTGTGTAAGGTGATGTCCCATCTTAATAGTTTCACATGTAAGCAATAAACCTGACAAAAGGTCTACACCTTCCCTACTGTATCCAATACTAAGATAAATGCATAAAAAATATCACAATATATTTACTGATAAATAGAGATGAAGGGTAAAGTGACAGTGTCCCTTTAAGTCCTACTTCTACATATAATACACAATTTATGTTATTCAGATAAGGAGAAAGCAGCCCATTTCTCATCTTCAATAAATCCTCTCATTTGAGTTTCTCACATCTGATGTTGATCTATTATACAAGGAGATTAGCACCCTCTGAGATACGGTACATTTTGTAATTATTGTAAGAGCAGAGGAGCAAGCGGCACATTTTATCTCCTACAAATTAAATACCTCCCAAACTTCCTCCGGATACATAGATTGCACACAGATAATGGAGCCATCACCTGGGAAATACAGAGCTCAAATGAAACATCTTTACATCTTTCAGATGAGAGGAAGTGCAGCAAAATGGTGAATTAGAAAGGAGAAAAAAAAAGGATCTTTGCCTTATCTGAATTTAGTATGTGCCTGAAGTCTTGCTATGTCAGGCATCCAAAAATAAGACAAATATACAGGTAATACTTTCATAGACACTACTGGATCTGAAAGACCCTGGGAACAGGTATGAGCTCACACTGAAACATAAGCACTTTTGTTGATCACTGGGGAGAAGTTTTTGCTGGCCTCTTAGGTAGAAAAGTATAATTAATTCTTATTGCTAAACCCTTTACAGGATGGATGGCCATGTCTGAAGAGGGAAAGTTAGTTCTAAGGACTGAGGGAGACAAAAGTATATGGCACACTTTTTAGAGGGCTTACAGAACCCATCATATAATAAAGGCACAAACATTCAGGTGATGGGGTGTCTGGCGCAATGGCTGGTCACTCACGATGAGGTCTAGAGAAGTCAGGAATTTTGTACTAGATAAATGTTAATCTCGTAAGGGACCTCCCATGGTTTTTTAAAGGCCTAATATATATTATAAATTGACACAAACAATTTAAAAATACTTTGACTCCTGCAAAAATCATCAGCTAATTTTTAGGTCTATGAGTCAAGTGATACACTAGAGCATAGAAAGGTGTGTAAGCCGTGAATCAGGACACAAACAACCAACATCTGGCATTATGGTCAAAAGGCAAAAAGATAACTGGACACTGTTAGCTCAGACCCGTATTATACATATTTATATTTTAATGTTTTTTGGTAGGGATAGTGGTCAGCAAAGAAAAGATGAGTAAAAAAAAGTAAAAAAGTAAATTGAATGGACACATTCACAAGTGGCACAAACCTCATGTTTTGTATTTTGTAAACTAATAAGTACTATAAAAGGAAAAAAAAAAGACCCCTGCCTATGGAATAGAAAAAAAAAAAATAGGTTGATCTTTGTGTGCACCCCTTGTATACGGCCTCTATGTACTGCAAAATGAAGTACATCATCAGTAAGTGCAAAATGAGAAGCCCTTGAGGAATTGGAGAAAATTTGGTGTGTGCTGGGCACAGGAATAATAAAACAGGCACATGGATATTTCTCTTTGTTTTGCCAATGACCACTCTGTGCTGAGACATAGTCCTTCAACAACCAAGACAAAAAGTGCACCCATTAGCCATGTGCTGTGAACCATTTAGCAACATGTCTATGTGTCTCCTCTTACTCTAAAGCACCCAAAGTAGGTGCCATTTCTACCTACCCTCTAGGCTGGCCCTGGTACCATCTCTCCTAAGCAGAAACAATGTTCTTTAAGCATCAAAGCCATAGCTCCAGAAGAAAAAAATTGCATTGCTTTTCCATTTCTATTCCATTATATTATCTGTGTTCCTAACATACCTGGTTAACCTCAACCTTGTAGAATTGCAGTGATAACATGCAAATAGAGTGGGGAAGAGCTAAAGTAGATTTAAAATGTTTTTTTACATATACTTTGGACAGAGTACAGAAGAGTCCAAACTACTGTCAAGTTTTCTTCCTATTTTCTCCGGTATTTTTGTTCCACTAGAGGAGAAACTAAGGTTGGGTGTATGTCATGCCAAAACTTCGGGGGGTTAGGATTGTGTAGGGTGGGTTTAACATCTATCTGGGGCTCTGTTAAAGCCCCTATTACTACCTGTCCAGCTCACAATTGTTTCACCAGACAGAAATTGAAGGGAACCTGCATAAAGAAGCATAAACAGTACTTATATTTATTACTCCACTACCCATCAAGATACATATACTGTATGTCAGTGCACATAGTGGGATGATATTAAATGTGCACTGGTCAAGGCATAATGGAAAGTCTACAAGCAAATCATTATAGATTACTTGCATGAAATCAATCAGTTTATGTGGTGCAATCAAGCACTTCCTACACTGATGCGTTAAATGGGCACATTTCTGTTCGGTGATACTGAAGAACATTGGGAGATACATACACAGATATGAAATACTACAGATTACCTCTAAATAGCATCACATGGTACAGAAGAAGACATAAGTAATCATCTATTTGCCTAAATCAGCACAAAAACATCATCACAGATCTAAACCTGTTCTCAAACATTTTTAAACAAACACACCTTGACTATCAAACTATAGCAGGCCTCCTCTGTTATGTTAGATGACAAACAGAAGAAAAAATATAATTGAGCAAAACAATAATTTCACCTAGAGGATATGTATGATAAACTGAGCCTGGAAACTGGTATATTTTTGGTTTTCTACCTAATGACCATTACTGGTAGGCACCATCCTATCTACATGCATATCATTACACTGGTGCTCGATATATAGCACAGATAAACAGATATATGATTGTTAGTTGCTTTGAGCACAAAAGGCCGATGGGCTGAAATTAGGTTTTAAGAATACAATGGTGGCACAATTATGGTTTTGATCATAATTGAATGGTATTGAATCCAGGGCTGGGTAGAATGGCTGCAGCCAGAAGTAGAGGATGAGAAGAGCTGTGCAGGGACTGAATATTAGATTGGTTTGATCCCAGATTTAAAGCAAACTTATCTTTATAAAAAATAGGAATAAAGATCAATAAATTGTAAAGCACTGCATAATATGTTGGTGCTATATAAATACTATGTAATATTATTAATACTTCATGGGATGAGGGGAGTTCTATCCTCGCTTTTCTTTTGAAAAGCTACAGCAGCAAAACAATCTTCTGATGTGTAACAGTTATGGACGTGAAGCCCTTATGGATGGCTGGGTCTTCTCTATACTCCAAGGTTCCATCTTGTGTCCATCTTGTGTGTCCCCAAGTCAATAAAAAAAAAAGTACCGGTAAATCCTGTCCAGAAAGTTTTTACCTGGTATAATACCTGGTTCATACAGCACATGTACAATGCATGGTATTCTACACTGGAACAAAAGTATAGCTCATTTTGTTGCATTTCTAAATGTAGCAAACTTGATGGACAAAAATATGTTGTGTGGCACCTGTTCAGATCAAACCATTGCAGTATTTAGTGATGTAGTTCTGTAAGCTGCATGCTGGGTGTGTTGACCACAACTGCCATTGATGGTAAGTTACCCGGCATTAAATTACCAGCATGAAGTCCTTAAAATGGTGAAATAACATGTCATCACATGACATTACTCGATTAAACTCAGCCTACCCGGATATGTAATGGCTAAACTTTATAAAGTTGGGCGTTTTCAGGAGTGATTTTATCTTTATAAAGGATTTTTGTCCAAGTAGGCCCTAGATGTACACTGTCCTTTCAAAAAGCATAGCCCTCCCTGGGGGGGAGAAGACCTAATTATTCTCCACTGCAAATAAGCAACCCTTAAACTTTGTTCCCACTAAAACAAAAGTTGTACACTGAATGGGGAAGTGCACGCAGTAGTGTGTTGTAAAAACTCACTGCAGCACAAAACATAACTGAGAATGTTCTCTCTGCAACGTCCGATGTCCTTGTGTATCGCACACTATGGGCCTGATTAATCAAAGCTCTCCAAGATTGGGTTATCCAGCCAACATAGAATACATTGAGTCCAGGATTTAAATAATTTGCCAAATAATATTTCCAGGTTTACTGGATCACCGGGGATCACCAATGATTGTCAATCTTGTCCAGCTTTGATATATCAGGCCCTATGTGATCTGCACTACACCACACATAGTGGAAACGAGGCCTTAAAGTGGAAAAAAAAATCTTCGGGCAGATCATTATTGCAGAAAAGGACAGGCGATGTACCTTCTGCAAAAATCAGTCTTATCTGCCTGATCGCACTAGGAAACTGTACGCATGCGCAGCTCAGCTTTGGTTGTTAGGATACTCAGCAATACTGGCTTCCCCTGCGCATGCCGGGACTGAATAAACTCCCATGCGCCTGATCTTAACTTACATCATTAAGCTCCGGCCTTATAGGGCGGCAAATGTTTGAGATACAGAAGTAAAGAAAGGAGAAGAGGTCAGAACTCTGAGAAGACACGGGGACAGGTGAGTATAGTGGGTTTAGTTCTGCTTTATTGGTCCTGCCCCCCCCAGTCTGTGACATGAAAGGCACTAGTACTAATAAACCTAATAACTGTCTCAGTCCCTCTGCTATTTTCTCCCATCAGCAAGCCCGGCTCCTGATATTTTACCCTCTCCCAGTCTGAGCCATATGAGTACTACAAGGCCCATACTAGATCACATTTTGGTACTTACATTGCTTGTATTACAAAAGATACATAGTTGTAATAATATGTATTTTTAAATTCAAACTTAAGCTTGATTTAGTATATTAAAGTGGCATAAAACAGGAGAAAATCGTCACCTACCTCAGCTATTTACAGTCATAAAATCATTATATGGGTAGACACTCCCTAGTAGACTGATCAAATTTATCATTCAGAATAGATTTTTTCTGCTGATTGCAACTGTCAGTCTGAGATAAGGTCAAAGCCAGGGGTGCCTGCTCAGCACATCAAACATTCATGCTCTGCCACGCTCATATGTACCACAGTCAGATCTTTCGACCACTAGTCTATGGCTAGCTTAAGATGCCACAATCTCTTAAAACTGACATTTGCAATGGTTGAAAACTTATATTGGTTTCTTTTAGTTATTACTGCAGTAAGATTATGTAACTAACAAACAATACAACACATTTCATCATTCTCCTACAAACTGCAAAAAACACAAGAAGAAAATTCAATGGAAAGAGATTCCTTTGTGCGTGTTCTTGGCGTGTGCCGCCAGACGGCATTCTAAAAGCTGGCTTGGCGCACTTCTTCTGTATATACGGTAGCTCTGCAGTTTGCTGCCGCCCACGTACCTTCATCATTAGCAGACAGTTTGCCATGGAGTACATCACCCGGCCCAGACGTGACCTCCACAGCTGAACAGAGGCTGCAAAATAAGATCAGCTTGTGAATGTGCACAAATAAATTAGAGGTTCTTTCCAGCCATCAATCACTGGTCCTATGAATTCTGATTTAAAAGATCCCCCTTGTTAACACTGCTGGGTTTCAGGCTAGAATTTTTAATACTCTCTAGGCTGCAAGTCAAGACAAAATGGAAAAAAAATGTTACTTTTATTTTATTTTTTTCAATTCACCAAGGGACAAGCTCAAATAGTTCACGGATTAGAAGTCTGCATAAATGATGCAGCCATGCAGAAAAGCCAGCAACCTTTCCAGTTTCCTAGCCGACATGCTAATTACAATGACAAAAATTCAGTGCCATAAAACCATTAGCATGCACATAGGATGTGTGCACCGGATGATATTAGAAGCTCATCATTATTGCAGGAGCAAAAACAGGATGTGCCGGTGGTATTTGTGAATGATTGTAATGCCAATGCAGACAGAGATGGGGGCGTCTGAGCCATATAGTTGTCAGCTTTTGGCAGCGTGAAGCCCAGGAGAAAGCGCTGAGCTCAACTACATCCCCTTATTGTTCTGTAGCTGGCAGCCTACATTGAGCTAAGCATCTGCCAATGTTACGAGATCAAAGAGGCTCACTAATCTTCTCAGGGCTGAGGGGACCAGCAGTGAACTGGTGCATGAGATTACAGTGCATCATGCAGCCCATCGATCTGCGTACACATTCCCTGAGCTCTGCTGGGTCCCTTGCTTAGACTGCAAGCTCTTAAAACAAGAAATATCGGTATGGTTATGAGCAAAACAGATTTTTTTTAAGCTGTATCATTATTATAGCTAACAATACATATTGCAATGGATGTAATTTTTGTTAATGACAAATTTAATATAATGATCCTGGTGCAGTCGTTAATGAATCTTAGTATCCATGGTGCAGAAAGGAATGCACATGACCTGGAGACACCGGTACTACATTTTTATTTTTTCTGATTTAGTATTGTTCTTTGCTGATTCAGCACACCTATACCCCTGCCATGCCAACAATGCTCAGCAAAGCTAAAGATAACAGAAATCTGCAGTAAGCCATTGATGACTTATCATTTAGATATTTCTGGTTGGGTTGCCTGGCTGTCCTACTTTTTTTTTTTTTTTTTTTTAATTGATTTCAATACATTTTAAGTCAATGAATTGAAATGAGCAGGTGCTCTGAACAGTACCAAATTTATTGCTTGTCCCAGGTCAGCAGTATAAAAAAGCAGACATAGCCAGACAACTAACGTTAGTAAAAGGTGAATGTGAGAGGGTGAAGGGGTTTGCGGACACATTACAAGAACACTATAACCCTGTCCTGAATATACACAGTTACATTGTCTCTTTAAATGTGTCAATTCATTTTTAAGACAGTATCTTTAACTTTATCTGCACAGGAAACTATAAATTTATTTTTACATTCTTTTAGTTGCAATTTTTCTTGCAGTGATATTGATTTGCATGAACTATAGATGACAAACCTATATGTATATCCCATTACTAACCATTACTCACCACATTACCATTGGTATTTATCATGAGCACTGCTATGCTAATGCACACTGCCTAACAGAAAGATCACCAAAGCTCTGCAAAATGCTCATATGTAAAATGGGAACTAGTTATAGATCACCATTCATGGGGAGTGAAGACATTTAATTAGACATGAAGGTAGAGCTGAAGCACAATAATTTTGATTGATTTGATGTTACCAACAGGTACTCTCAGCAGAATGAACATGAAGCTTTATACCTGCTTGTTTTTTTGCATTGAGACATGCTGCTTTTTAAACAATGCACCTGCTTCAGAAGACTACACATAAATAAATAGGGTAAGGGTTCCTTGCCTCAGGGTTAGTATGGTCTGATGCCACCCTACGTAAGGTAATGTGAACAAAATACAAAATTAAATATATATATATTATGTGTTAGATACAGTATTCACATGATAAAGTACGATAATAGAGTGCAAAATTCATATTTCACAAGCAAAATAATATAGGAAGTAGTTTCAGCAACTTCTATAGATTGCTTTAAAAAAAGCTGGATGCTTTTCTAGAAGCACAGCATATAACTGGGTATTAAGGCTTTAAAGTAAAGAGAACAGTGACTGTTGATCCAGGGAACATCCGATTCCCTCATGGAATCAGGAAGGAATTTTTTCCCCTATTGAAGCAAATTGTAGCAGGGTTTTTTTGCCTTCCTCTGGACCAACTATGTCCATAGGGTTTTATATCTAGGATATGTTTATTTCCCTAGTGGTTGAACTTGATGGACTTATGTCTTTTTTCAACCTAAAACTACTGTGTAACTATGTAACAATAGGGGAAAAGCAATCTTGGTTTCCGACACATTTCAATATTCAGCTTTTCCTGGGGAGGAGATTGATATAACACAGATGCTGTAGATATTAGCTCAGATAGGGTATCAGCCGAGGGGTTCTTATAGAGGTCTGTTAGGGATCCTATTGAAGGGGCATTATGCAGGAGCAGTGTGTAGTATCGGGGGGGGGGGGGGGGCGGTTCTCCTCCCCCTGTATACCACCACTGGCAAACTGCCCTTCAGTAGGCAGCCAAATACCTGAAGCTAACATTAGGGGTCATCTTCCCAACTCACCTTTTTGGACCGAGACTTGGACCCCCTAATGGGTCCCTCTAAGAACCCCTCAGCTGATATCGTATCTAGGACCAAAACTGCTCTTTTGGTGCTGCCAGTCACCACAAGGCTCACCCAAGCTCTTCATTCATAACAACCATTAGATCAGTGTTTCTTGAGCTTTTTAACATAGAGGAACCCATAAAAAAAAACTAACCTTTAGTTTTAAAGGAACTCTTCTATAATTACTATATTGACAGCTCACAGTACATTAGTGTGATGGTCAGTGAGAAGAATGTCACCCTTACAGATAGCCAAAAAGATCATTGGAACCCCTTAAAACTAACCTAAGAAGCCCAAATTGCTCATTGAACCCCTACCACCCCTGAAGGAACCCTAGGGGTCCAACAGAATCCTGGTTGAGAAATGCTGCATTGAAAGGAAGAACTGCGCATTTGCAGTACTGCATAGCTGAGCAGCTTCAAGGGAAGACGATCTATTAGAAAAATCTAGGCCACACACTGGGTAATCAAGTGTGTGCAGTCATGCTCCTTCCTAATATACAGATTTACACCTGGGAGGTGCTGGAATTGTACAATAACCACACAACAATACTGTAAATAGAACATCTTTCTACTATATATTATAATGGACTACTCATCTTCTGTCTGGCAGGTAATAACTTCAATATGTACAGCCCATTGGCTGCCAGGAAGTACAAGTAAATCCTAGATATCCCCAATGCATAACTCTGTATGAAACCTTGCAGATGCATGGTCAGCACAGTGAATACAGCATATATGTATGGCATTTTCTATACATCAGGCAGCTGAAACCCAAAATAAAACATAATTAAAATGGCTGACTAACCCCCTCAAAGAACATTACTTTAGAGGAGATGTTGATAGGGTTCCCTGAGCAATGAGAATGCTTTGCCTCTCAGGTCAGCTACCACCGACACCAATGATCTTTTTGGCTGTTAGGGTGATATTCTTTCTAATGGCCAGCAATGCAAGAGGCATTCTTCCCACTGCCCACTACACTAATGTACTGTGAGCTGTGTATATAGTTATTATAGAAGACGTTCCCCAAATCCTGAAAGTGATTTCAAGGATTCGGCCATAGTAAAAAGGTTGAGAAACGCTGCTTTGGAGGTTCACATCCCTTTTTATCCATAAGCTTTATTGTTTAATAAAATATGCTTGTAAATAAGAGGAGTTTTATATTTTATTAGAAATAACACTTTAGAGCCATTCATCCAGGAAATTCATAGGATTTACCAACTTTTTTCTCAAAAGTTCTAATTGCAGATAAACAAAACTTGAATAAATCCTTTGTTTCAGTATAAACATCAGCAATTTCTTGGGCGATGTGACACTTCAAAGCACTTTCTCTAACATGGGTGTCATAAAACACTAATCATGTGCAAAAATTCAATAAATCTTTATAAAAGACAGGTGCTTTCACTGTCTAACGTGCATTGGATCAAAGCTGAGAGAAATCTAGTAACCCATAGTAACTGCACATGTGTCCTTTAGGCGTGAATAACCCCTGCTGTGCCCTATGCCTGAGATTTGTGGTGAGCAATGCATTTGGCGGTCAGAAGTCACAAAGCCACCAGCTATGTCTAGACACCAGCTTATTTCTAGAGTCAGGGCAGCGCGCACATTGCAGGTGCAGGTGTCTACAAGTAATTGCAAGTGTGGCTCTTATCAAATGTTCCCAGGCAGTGCTGTCACTTTGCTGTTCCTCTATTTCTGCTTGTCTACCTTGCTGTTAAAACCCAGGCAGCGGCTTAACCACTGCACTCCCAGAAAATTCTCTGCCTTATGTCTCACATGGCTGTACCTAAAGAGCTGATATTTATTAAGCCTGCAAATCCAGCTGCATTAACATTAAATAGGGTAGTTAGGAGGTTAATGCAAACCTCCATACACAGAAAAATCATATTTATTTGACTTAGGACCATTTAGTGGTTTTGTGGTAATTTTAGATACACACAATCTTCACTGAAGCTATGTACACACAGTTTCACTGGAAACAATCTTTCCTGATCATTTCCAGTGACAGGAGAACAAAAGCTGTACATACAGGTATTCCTTATTTAACAACTTACCTGTTTAGTGACCTCTCGTAAAGACTAACGACTGCACGATGCATAAACGAGTGCTGTACATACACCTCCGTTCTGCTCTATGGAGAGGGGAGGGGGGGAAAGATGGAGGGGGGGAAAGATGGAGCGGCACCCCGCTGCGCTCTCCCCCCCTTCACTTCCACTACGATCGCTTGTTGTCCATCGTTTATGGATCCGCCAGGACGGTCTTTTGGACGATGGACGACGAGCCCTGTACACATGCAAGATTCTCGTCTGATATCAGCCCTGAGACAATTTTCAAACGAGGACGGGTACACTGTACAAGAACTGTACAATGTACAGCTGCACAGAGTCTCCTCTTTATGTATGTCGGCTTCATCTTCCTTCTTGTGTAACGATCTTCATCAATCCGGGTCCGCAGGCTGTCAGTGAACCTCAGTAAAGGGGGAATGAAAAAAAAAAAAAAAAAAAAAAAAAGAGCCAATTTCTCTCTTAGAAAGAGTAGAGAGAGCCTCTCGGGATGCATGACATAGGTATCCCGGGAAGCTCTGTGCTCCCATTAAGTCTTGAGCACCGTGCAAACATCAACATTTTAACTTTATTTAGAAGGGTTGCCTACCTTTCTATGTAAAGTAAAAATGTAGAGTTTAGGTATGCTTTAAGTGAGGAGCATCTGTGCAGAGTTGTTCTGTTCTGTTGGAGAGGTGAGGACAAGTGAGTAGAACTGTGTCCAACTTTAGAGGAAAGTACAGTGGCTGTTCCTGATTGGTCATTCATTGATTCACCACGATGGATTGGTTAGCAATGTCAAGAGGCAGCCATAGACACGTTTGTTTTTGACCAAAGATGAGTGCAATATTTTGTCATAGCCTGTACCTAATATGTGCACATTGTCTCTCAGATGCAGAGAGATCGCTGAAAGGAGTGAGCAGGATGCCGTACAGGTTCTTGAAAACAGGAAGATGTAATACCTTCCACATGCAACACTAGTTTCCATAATTAAGAGAAATTAAATCTAAAGAATGAAAGGGAAGGGGCGGAAAAGAAAGGGCTATAGAGGTTCCTATACATCCTCCATTCAGGAAAGAAGATGGGCTCTATTGAACATGCTCCAGGCTCTAATGCCTAATGTGAGAAGCTCTGTGCAGTAAAATCAGAATAAACTGAAAAGGCAAATACAGTACAAGAGAGAAAATACTAAAATGGTAAAGTTCATATTTTTAACAGTTCTTGTTTAATTACATTACATTGTTTTCATATGCCAGAACTGTGAGCAAAGGTTTCAGATGGATCTCAGGAAAACCACCTACTTTACAATGCAATCAGGTACAGCGTGTGGATGAATCTCTCCCACCTCCAGCCTCGACTGGACACGAGCCGTACCTTCCCTTCAACTGCGATTTCATCCATACTACTACATAATAGTTCTAACATTACCTTTTAATACAAATTGCTCCTTTATACAATATTCAAAAATATGCTAAATAAAAGAAAAAAACATGCTTTATACTCCTTAGCTATAATTACATGGCACTAACAGCACTACCCTTAAGAGGGGAAGAAGTTTTTATTTATATTGCACATCTATGGCAGCACTTTAAATGTCCCCAACCATTTATCAGAGGATCTTTTGTACGTCCAACAAAGGGCAAAATGAAAGATTTGCATAGATTACATGTGGTTGTAGATCTGCTGCTCCTGGATTTCTGGTTTAAATATTAAAAATTCTGTTTATTGTTCCAATAGCTAGCAGTGTAGCACCTATACTATAGCAGAGGGAAGCTTTCTATACCCCGACAAAAAAACAAACAAAAAAAAAACTAATATACATGGAAGAATGTCTTGGAACCCACGTATGCAAACCTCATGCCCTACTGAGCATTATTTTGCCTTTTGTAACTAAGCATCGAAAGTCAAATTCAGTGTAATAGGTCATTATTCTACATATTACTAAGCATTGTATGTTTGCAAGGAGTTAACTTAAAAAAAGTTGGTGGCACTAATGCGTGATCTAGAACAGCTATTCTGAAAGCAGGAGTTCCAGGCGCAGGAGTTGAGAGGCTGATCTAGAATTACTGCTGGCGATTGATAAGCCACTGCTTAAAACAAACTTGCAAGAAATTAGAAATAAATGTAACGTAACAGGCTGAGCATCCTAAGATTTGATGTCATTTTACTACACTACTGCATGTTTAAAAAAAAACAAAAAAAAAAAAAACTAAACACAGAATACATTTCTTTTCACAACAGTCTTTTTAAAGGTCATTACAGCTGTGAAGTAAGTTTTCCTAGTAGCAAAAGCCTAAATTCACCTTTGATTCCATCTGGCTTAAATGTTTCTTCCTTAAGAACAAAACTATCAAACTATTGTGCCCATGGTCACAAATTGGCAACTAAATAAAGAGATTGAATTGTATTGAGAATATAATAGGGTTATGTAGGACACGGTCACAAATGTGGCCATTGGATTAGTTCCACTGGCCATTATGATAAGCTTTCCATTGAAAAAAAATAATCATGAGGTGCTGAATGGTCCACTGCCATCTGCTACTCACATTGTGGTTTCCCAGTTTTTAGCAGCCAAATTATTGAAAATGCAGTGGAAACAAAGGCATATTTAATTGATTTCCACTTCAATTGTTATCATTTGGTCTTTTAAAATGAGAAAACAATAAAAACCAGGTGTTGAATATTGAGGGCTTATAAATGAATTGTTCTTTTCGGTCAAAGCAAATCATAAGCTTTCAATAATGCCCTGTGCACAGCCATCAGCAGCCAGATTTACAAAGTTTTGTAACAATAATAATAAAAATATATATAATCGCAAGGATTTTTTGATTAAGAAAATGTAAGATAAAATGTTTAGTTGCAGTGGTTGTTTCCTACCAAGGACCCATTCACACTTCTTGTGTTGGGCTGCATTGCTCAAAGCAGCCTTGACATACGGACAAGGTAAGCGGCTTTGTTGCCCAGAGTTCACACCAATTCACTAAACTTCTTTGAAAAAGGAACATATTGAACTTGAATGCAGGGAGAAGTGTTACAATGAATCTCAACAATGTGCATTAATAAAAAGAAAAACAATGTATTGTTTAAAAGAAAAGCACATGTAAAAAAAAAAAAATTAAATAAAAAACCCCAAAATATACCACAACATACATCCATTGGTGAGAATGGGCCCTAAAAATGTTTTTATTGCCTGATCTAATGATCTGACAGAAGGGTTTTTAGGCCTTGTGTGATGTACACAAAAATTTTGTCTTTACTGACCAGCTGAAACCACCCACCCATATTATACACATTCACTAGCATTCTGCATTAGAAATGGTCCTGTGAGGATCCATGTGGGTTTTGTTATGAAGTCAATGTTTACATGTTGCCTTTTTTCTTAATGTGTGTCCCCCAGAGCCCTGAATACAAGTCAGAAATCATTGGCGTCACTGTGCCTCAGAGAAGAGCGCCAATACTGAACAGGCGTGATGGAAAGGGTGGAAATTGAAATGACAAAGACAAACCCAAGCAGGTATTATTTCATAACGTAAAGTAAAAAAAAATTACATCATTACCGGCTTTTCAGTAAAATCAATTGCATTCCTAAGTGTGTGTCTGACAGGGGGGAAAGTGGGTTCTAAAGGCATTGATTTTAAATCTATGGAGGGGGAGGGGGTGGAAGGGTCTGGAAATGTCCAAATGTATATGACGGGAAAGCTGTTTCACAGCTATCAGCTCTGAGGCAGCCAACTGTGCTGTGATGTGTCTGAGAGCCTTTGCCCTCAGCTGCCCCCTCCTTCACCATGTCCCTGTCTCACCAGAAGACACTCACCAAGGCTCCTAATGAGCTTTGTGCTAGACTGTGCCATGAAAGGATAGCGGAGCATGTCTGAAGCCCCATGTATCGCTAGCAATCCCTCAGATATCAGACATTTCTCTCAGTCATGCATCTTGCAGCTTTAAACATAGCTGGCAAACACTGCTGATAAGACACCACCTTTTTCTTTAAAGGCTTGCATCAAATATCACCTAAAAACAAATTATATATATATATATATATATATATTTTACAGTGAGGGAAATAAGTATTTGATCCCCAATCAACCAGCAAGATTTCAGGCTCCCAGGTGTGTTCACTGTATGCAGATAACAAGCTGAGATTTAGGAGCACCGCCTGTAAGGGAGTGCTCCTAATCCAAGTATAAAAGACACCTGTCCACAGAAGCAATCAATCAGTTACAAACTAGCCACCATGGCCAAGACCAAAGAGCTGTCCAAGGATGTCAGGGACAAGATTGTGGAACTACACAAGGCTGGACTGGGCTACAAGACTATCGCCAACCAGCTTGGCCAGATAATTTGCAGTTGGCCTGATAATTCGCAAATACAAGAAACACAAAATAACTGTCAATCTCCCTTGATCTGGGGCTCCATGTGAGATCTCCCCTCGTGGAGTGGCAATGATCATGAGAACGGTGACGAAGCAGCCTAGAACTACACGGGGGGAACTTGTCATTCATCTCAGGACAGCTGGGACCATAGTCACCAAGAAAACAATTGGTAACACACTGTGCCTTGAAGGCCTGAAATCTTGCAGAGTCCGCAAGGTCCCCCTGCTCAAGACAGCAGATGTACAGGCCTGTCTGCTGTTTGCCAATGAACATCTGAATGATCCAGAGGTGAACTTGGTGAAAGTGTTGGCTCCAGACTTTAATCTCATAGAAAATCTGTGGAGGGAGCTAAAGATTCGAGTTGCCAAACATGGGCCTCGAAACTTACTGACTTGGAGAGGATCTGCAAAGAGGAGTGGGACAAAATCCCTCCTGAGATGTGTGCAAACATGGTGGCCGACTACAAGAAACGTCTGACCTCTGTGATTGCAAACAAGGGGTTTGCCATCAAGTACCAAGTCATCTTTTGCGAAGGGATCAAATACTTATTTCACTCATTACAATGCACATCAAGCTCTGACTTTTGAGCACTGGGTTTGTGAGGGTTCTATTGTTGTTATTCTGTCTTTTAGAAATGGCAATAATTATTCTTCTGTAAACGACCTCAGGGGAATGCTGTCCAGATGATAGATTTTTACCAACAACGGTCATGAACATTCATCTCAGGTAAAGAAAGAGCTTGTTCATAGGTTCTACAACTTTATGTTTTATGGATTCTCCAGAATGTAGACTAGAGAAGTATATGCTGTGCTGTCTGTGTCAGTAGTGAGGAAAGTGAGCTCAAACAAAAGTTGGTGGGCTACTGGACTGTAAAATCAAAGACAACCAATAGGTTCAGAAATACAGATAACCTGCAGTGATTTTATTTGCTCCTTGTTACAACCCTATACACGTTTTTTATTTATACCATACTTGTGTAATGTCCATGGGTTGGTAATTTGCAAATTTACAGACTACGAATATTTTAGATCTTATGGAATTGCCCCAGGGGAAGCACTGAGGTAAGTCATATCTACAACAGTATCAAAAGCTAGAACTGGGGTATCTTTTTTTTTTAGGTTGTTTTGTTTAAACAATGGGGAGTTAGTAGGAAAGCAGAAGTTCTACTTTAAGAACAATCAGTTTAATGTATAGATTTTCAGACTCTAAAGTGTATGAAAGTTTAAACAAGGACTAAATCCAGCTACTATCCAATATACAAAACTTTACTGACTGAGACAATACCTCTTTTTTGTTTCACATGCTCCCCCTCCCAGACACTGGAGCTCACAAGGGGAAGGTTCATGTATGTGTTGTTCAGTTAATGCAAAAATCAGTGACCATGACTAGGCGTGGCCAGGTGTTGACTGACAAGTTACAGAGATGAATCAGCACTGGCAATGCAGATAGAACATCCTCTGCCATTTTGTTTTTTAACCCACTGTTGGAACAGGCTACAATGCTTCTTCAAATTGAGTGCAGCATTGTTGCCACTCCATCCCAGGAAGCTGTATTCGGTGCACTGCACTGGCATAGTTGTTGGATGGAGACTGCCATTGCTAGCTGAAAAGGCTGTTGTCTTGTCATCCTACTAATTTTCTACCTTTTTAACTAATCCAAAGAGATTGGGTATTCTGACTTTACTTGCTGCATGCATGCAGTGACGCCAGAGGCAGCCAAAATGGTAGGCCTAGTGGTATTACCTATATTTTTCTATTAAAGTTTGTAGTACAAAATTCACAGTTCACCAGTTTCAGCTTGTTTGCCAGAGTTGCTCTTTAAGACTCTTATCAATGTTGATTTGTCTCATTACTGACAGCTGCCATGGGAGAAGTTCTACTTTTATTTCGTTCAGGATCTTGTTCGGCTTAATGAATTCCAGGCAAGCTGAAGTCTGTACAGTACCCACACAATTTCTTAGGAACGTCTGCTATGCTCTGGCTCAGGCTATTTTTTGCTGCTCTTACATTTGTATGCAGATGGGGTTTGGTGCCTCTGTATGATTTAAACCCCAGCCCAGTCACTAATGCTCATGTTTCATTCCATAAATCACCTGTAAATTAAAATATCTTTTAGGCAGCTTTCCAACCGGCCAATGTTCCCTAAAACGAGGCAGCCAATTTTCCCAATTAGCTAGCAGAGATGTTTGGAAACGGTCACCCCCACCCCATCCAGGCATTTAAACTTTACTGTGTTCTTAAGGGAAGAACTATGCAGAATGATTTAGGTGACGGCTAGCCAAACCGGACCTCGGATGGAAGGATGTTTCATAATTTATGACCAAACATCGAAGATATATGCACAGTAGATTTCAATTTTGAAGCAGAGCTGAGCCTCTGGTTTACAAGGGGAATGCTTGCCTAGAGAATTTATTGACCTTCCATACTTGGCTGACCCAGAACTCATTTTCTGAATCCACAAGTCTTCCAAAATGACTTCCAATCTATTTTGTGACTCTCAGCGGGTGAGACTGTTATTGTAGCTGGCTCTAAGATCTATCATTCTGCATGCCCTTTCCAGTCCCAGCAGTCCGCCTGTATTACGCTCTGGCACAGGGGCGCTCAGCTGTATTATAAATGGTTAATTTTTACCTTCTTGTAATCTCCGAAACTACCTAAGAGTAGATGCATTAACAGCTCAGATGGGATTTGGGGGATTTTCAGAGAGACCGTAAGAAAAAGTTAATCACAAAAAAAGGAACATTAAGGTCCTTGTGCTAAAATAACTTAAATGGTCTGAGTAGCTTGCTAGAAATATAAATCTAAAGCAATCTATTTGACAGGGGAGACATCCAATGGGCTAATGATAAAAGTGGCCATGACTAAGTTTCAAACAAAGAATAGAAACTTGAAAATATATAAGACATGTGTGTCTTTGTTAGGAACAAAACTTCAAGAGATCAATGTTGAAAGCAAGCTTTTCAATCCAGTTATGGCTAAATAACGCAAGCTTTCCTAAAAGGTAAAACAATCACCTAAATGGTAACTGACACCATTTCTAAGCATTAATATATAACATCTTTAAAGCTGAACACAGCTTTCTTGATTTGTCCTCCCTTACTTTCCAGCTATTTATTTATTTTTAACATATACATACCTATATTTCCTGTATACCCCAGGCTGGTGCTGGAACATCATGAATCCTTACTTCTCATCCTTCCTTGGAATAATTACATCTAAGCGCCTCAGTCCAGGAGCAGAGTAAGGCCGGAATGTCACTGGCAACCCGTGCTTACAGAGCTGGATGACATTGGTTATTATTCAGCCCGAAAGATGAGCAGAGCTGGATGTCTGGAGTTTTTTTTTCACCACTAGGTGAATGTGGCTTTTAAAATAAACCTGTAATTTTTATAAATGTGCAAGGGATGCTACACATAAGGGCAATGAGCTTTGCTCCTAAAGATAGACTACCTAATGGTAGCATCTGCTAGACTCTGCTTTGCGCAGTTTTATTCTTGTATGTGCAAATGTAGTTTTTTTATTTTTTATTTTTTTTACTAGGGAGCATAGACAGATTGCCTTTGCTTCAATGGACACTTGTTAAAAATGTATTTCCAAGCAAAAACTTGTCCCAATCAGTGATAGGCTTATGTATATCAACAAAGACAAAGTCTATCCAAATTGCCTTTAATATGGGATTTCTTTAGTACAGACAGCTTTGGCAGACTTTACAAAATTACAAAATCAAAGAGCAACTTTTTGTCACTTGATTCTGTTCTGTGTAACCTACCTTTTATGCTCGCTAAAGCCAAACCACACACTTACTGTAGGCAGTATTAGAACTGGGAAGGCGGGAGGACACATTGGTCCTTATCTTTACTATACATGCTTGATTTGGAGCCACAAGAAGTATGAAATATTTAAATGTAACCAGAAGAATACAGTTGTAAAAATAAAATGTCAGAGTTGCAAAATTAAAGCCACACAGATAGTTGGATGTGCCTCCTAAAGCCAAACTAAAGTTAAAATTGAGCAATTTGAGCCCAGGCAGGTCCTTTATTGCAAAAAGGAAAGGTGATGTCCCTTCTGCAATAAAATAACCTTGCCTGATCACAATTTTTTATTATACTCTCACCTGTCCCAATTCCATCACAGGTAACCCCATCTTTTTCTTTTCATTCGTGTGTCCTGATCCTCAGCCATCTTGTTTTGCCAGGTCAGGTCATTCAGTGCTGGCAGCATGTGCAGCTCAGCGTTTTCACAAAAGGCGGAAGGATCAGGCAAGTAAGAATGATTTATTGCAGAAGAGACATTGCCTGTCCTTTTTTGCAATAAAAACCTGCCTGGTTTTTAAAGAACTATATGCTCGCTTTAAGTCACTTAAAAGCAAAATTACAATATTTACCTGGAGCACATCTGTAATGTTTAAACACTTGCAGCTCAAAAAACTGAAATATGGCTCTTTTGGCAATCCCTCCACCTATGTACACTAGGTGGCAGACAAGTATTGTGCAAATGTCTAATACCAACATAAATGAAAGTCCGTATAATGGACCTGGGGTTTCTCTGACAATTAGCTGCTGGTACCCAGGCAGTTTCCCCAGGTCATCAACACAGTGAGTCTAACAAGAGACTGCATCAATACGGTTACAAAAAAAAATGCTTAGAATGAAAATAACTACCAAATTCTCATTACATGTATAAAGAAAAATACATTTCAACATTGGCTAATGAACTGCTATGCAGCTGTCTGAGTGCTGTCTTGGGGAATCTTTTAACAGAATTCATACAGTATAAACAGAACAGTCATTAATGGATAAGCAAACAACCTATGTGCTCTCCCTCCTTGCTGAATGTACAGCCAGGAAAAAGTGCACTAAGGTCACATGATGTAAAAGCATGGCATACAAATACAAATAAAACCACATTCAGTGACAGATGAAGTTTATTTACCTTGCCTATTACTGCTTGTCATGGTTATCATGCTTCCGTCTTCTGCAAACCCTTTTTCCAGGTTGTCCAAAATCTGCCATAAAAAAATAATAATTATAATAAAAAGCATGCTGCAATACTTACAGTCTGTATGCACATGTTCAAAATGCAAAAGAAGATCAGTAGTAGTTCTACTCATAAACCCCTTTTAAAAATAGAACCCTTACGATTGATGGACATAAAGCTGATCTAAAGGGCAGATATAAAAGACATAAACGAATGCAGTTATGTGTTCAATAACATATAATAAAGTAAATTTGTTTTCAAAATGTGCAATGCAAGTATTTTAATATGACCTGGTATCAACAATGTGCATCTTAGTATAGCAGATCCCAGACTGGAATAGAGAAAAGCAGCACAAATAATCCATATGGCTGCAGTTTGTATGTGCTAACAAGGGACATGATGACAGTATGAGAGAGCAGAATGATGAAGAAAGGAGCTCAATGGTCCACAGCAGTCATAGACTGGGGAAGGGACCAGACCTCTAAGTGGTAACTAACTCCAGTGAAACATTGGGTCGCCTGTCGTACAGCATTGTGATGTGCCAGAATTTATATGTATTTTATTTGAGTATTTAGGAGCTTGTCTGGACTTCAGCTTTATTAACCAGTCAGGTTGTATTTGCCAATCGGATTATATCAGCTGTGAGATGCATTTCCCTGCCGCGCAGAATAGCCATACCAATAGAGCAGGAGGCCATATTTGTTGCAGTAACAATACCAGGTTTCCTCCAATCCCCTAGCTTGTAATTGGACAGTGAAAGGAAAGGCCAAAAGGCTGATCAGCTCATATACATTACTCTGCCTTCTCTTACTGTTAACATCCTGAATCATTGTGCTCCTCTTCCCTCCCCAGTATAAAATCTACTGTAAAGGGAGTTTAAACCTGGCTGATACCAAGCTAAAAGCAGATACCTAGGGGGTTTGCATTAAAAAAGTACATATAGGGTTTGTTTCTACATCGGTGAATGTAATAATGAGCTTGCATTCTGTAGTCTGTGGAGCTGCTGCCTCCAGCTTGGTCTGCAACATCACATACCTGTTCACAGGACACATAGTCACCCTAAATGTATCATCCCCATCCTTATAGTTTTTCTACTAGTGCTGGCTGGGAGCATGCAGACTATAGCAAGCCTCCATAGCACCCTGCAAGGCAATAAAGCTGCCCACAAAAAGGTTCTGACATTCAGCAATATTCTCTAATACAGAATCAATCACTGCCATATAAAAAACACACGTAGCTAGAAAATTTTCCAGCTGCTGGATTTAATGCCTTTATAGACCCTAAATCAGAGGTCCCCAACCTTTCTGACAGAAGGGCCCAGTAACATAGAATAAAATTTTGCCGTGGTTCGGAATATGTACAGGTTAAACTACTCTGCTATTCCCTGCAGCTTGGCCTTCTGTCAGCACACTAGCTGAGAATAGCAGAGTAGTGTAAGCTGTACATATACCCCGGCACGGCAAAATTTTATTCTGTGGGGAGGTTGGGGAGCTGGTGTGCTGTCAGAACTGCTGGGAATGGCAAAGAAGTTTAAGGCTTACATACATTGCTCTGCCAATCTCAGCAGCTCCTGTGTAAGCAGTGTGAGGAGAGCTGCTCATGCTCCCGCTAGTTGCGCTCCTGCTGTCACACTGTCACTAGCTTTAGAGGAGTATAAAGCTGCGTACACATGTGCAAGTCTTGATGGAAAGGATCTTTATGATCCTTTCCAATGATAAGAACCACACGATGCATGAACGAGTGCTGTAGCACTGTCCTGCTCTATGGAGAGGGGAGGGGGAGAACGACAGAGCGGCACCCTGCTGCGCGCTCTCCCCCTTCCCTTGCATTGGGATCGCTCGTCGTTCATCGTCCGTAGATCCACCAGGACGGGCTGTACACACGCCAGATTCTCGCTCGATATCCACCCTAAGCCGATTATCGGGTGAGAAAAAAAAAACAGTTTCAAGCAACAACCATTTGATGTCTGTATGGGGCTTTAGCATTCACCTTTCTTAGATAGATAACTGCACATCAAGTGCAACCTACCTTTCAGACCTCCACTGTCCCTAAAAAGCAATTAAATTGAGTAGACAGAGGGTTGGTCCTTTCATAAGCAATATTGTATACCTGGCATGTACTAAGGTTAGCAGCACTAAAAAGGTAGGGCTAATTAAGCCGGCTGAAGATCAGAACGAGGAAGAGAAAGAGGATAAAGTGTGGCGCCGCCCATAACGGAATGGGGATAGGCAAGTTTGAGGTTTGGGTTTAGTTCAACTTTAAGACTTCTTTTCAATTTTTTTTTTTTTTGATAAAGTAGTGCAGCTTTTTAGTTGCTACTGGAACAAAAATAGAAGGAAAATATTCCACTGTTCCTGTGAAAACTGGATTGGTCTTACACTAGCAGGAGATCCTGAAACTAAGGAAGCGCAGTAAGGAACCTACTTCTCATCCCGCATCCAAATATTGCAATATTGAAGCATATGTTGCTTTGTCAGTTGTCCTCTGTGCAGTGACAACTAAATCATCTCAACAGGGTGCTGGGAAGGGTCATTTGTAAGTATGTTGCAGCAAGTATTGCTACAAAGTAGCCAATACATATTGAAAGCCAAAGCCATGACCCTTCACAAACACAAAATCTGTGCTGGGCACTCCTCATAGCTTAAACTTGTCCTTCGAGCCACTATACACTTATATGTTCAGATCACCGCCAGTGATCCAGTTATATTTTCTGCTAATTTTAGGAATAATGCAACATGTGACACTGACCCCCTCCCCAATGCAGTGCTCTGCCAATCACCAGTGTGCACGGTATAAGGACCTGGAGGAAAGTTTGTTGCCGGCAGGAGGAATCATGTAAATAAAACAACTAAAATTGTAGGGGTTGCTACTGGTTATACTTTCCTCTATTTTCCTGATCCAGAAAATATAAAAAATCACCCGTTTTATACCACTCAGATAATCATTACAAATGTGTTAAAACCCAAGTGAAGTTACAGAAATAAATATGTATTCAGATAAACATTGTACCAACAACCTTCATCTTAATGCTTTACCTTCATTTTCCAGTTACCACCAGGATAAAATGTATTTTTCAGTGAAAATAAAATCTAACATTGGGGGATACAGGAATATAAAATTGAAAATGGAGTGAAAGTTATTAGACTTGAAAGTGCATCTGTAGACAAAACATTTTCTTTTTGATGTTTTGAAAAAAACAGGGAAATTGGTAAAGCTGATGCCAGTTCTCTATTTTAGTGTCCCATTGAATGGCATTTGCTTTTTACTTTCATTCATTCAGATCCACCAATGCACAGTTATCCAAGAATTTATTTGTCAAAAAATGTAAGCACAAAAAGTACATTCTGTAGTCTTTAAAGGTGCTTGCTCCAGCTTAGTCTGCACCGGTGTGCACTGTATACAAAGGTCACATGACCACGATCACCCAGTTATTAAAGCTCTCCAAGACTTATGAAGATAGGCTATCATGGGAGAACCTGGGTGATCCAGCAAACCCAGAAGGGATCTGGTTCAGGACTAAAAACATTTGCTAACAAATAGCAAATAACCAGGAAATTCATTCCAGGTTTGCCGGGTCACCCAGGTTCACTAATGATAGTCTATCTTCTTCAGTCTTAGAAATCCTTAATAAATGAGGCCCATTCTGTCATCCCTGTACATGTGTACCTCATCCTCATAGCTTTTCTACTAGTGCTGGCTGGTAAAATGCTATGCCAAGGCTCCACTAAACCCTACAAGCTGGAAATTGAAGACTAGCAATATCCCCCAGCTGACTTTGTAAAAATGTCAGTCTGGAGAAGAAAACAAACTGCAGACATGGTGAGTGCTATGTTTAGCAGCATATTTCCATTTAAAATGTTATAGATTATTGTGGACTTCACTCCTCGTTACAAACACAAGTTGAACTCCCCTCTGACAAAGGAATTGTCAGAACAGGGGCCGCCATCATTTCTCATCTTCTGTTTGTGGCGATATACACATATTATATATGCATATTATACATGATTTAAATACAATTCAGATTTTCTTTGACAAGCAAAAACAATTACCAGCACAAATCAGCCCCGTAGTAGTGTGTTTGAAGTGTACCAGCCTTTTTTTGACAGAGAATTGCAAATCTAAGGGTATGAGCAGGGCGTCCTTGTCATTTTCCAGTATCCATAAGCCCTGTTTCCAATCACAATCTTTTTATACACAACGTGCCCAATTTATTCAAGCTCTCCAAGATTGGAGAAGATAGACTATTATGGAATCTGGTCCGGGACTGAAAATTTTTGCCAAACCAATGACTTAAGTAACCCATTTGTTGTTGTCTTGTATCCCTGCTGCAACACAGTGAATGTTTCCATAGTATGTAGTAGCAGCACATCCAGGAGATGTATGACAGCACAGGCACGAGATTATTAATACATTTACAACTAATTTAGGATTTCAGGCAGCCATACAAGCTGCAATGAAAAATATATGATCTGAAGTCTGGAACAATGAGCCTGGCTATACTATAATAAAGTGTCTGAAGTTACAACTGTTCCTGTTTCCATAACAACTGGATTTTTCCTTTTATGTTTTAGCACAGTAAGGCTATATACATATGGGCTTTTGATGGTATGGACGCAGGGTGTACAGCAAAGCTTTTACAAGGCATTTTAAAAGCTTTTACATAAACTTTGAGCAGTTTTCTTGAAGTCTTCAAAGCACCCTTTAGTGCTGGTTTGGGAATGAAGCTGAACACCAGGCAGGTATACATACGACACAAATTACTGAAGTTCTGTAATCATTAATACATTACTAAATGTATTTTTAATGAAAGCAATGTAAGTACTTGAATCTGACTTGCTATCAGCCTCTTGCAATCCAGGTACTTGTGATGAAAATGGAATGAACATCACAAGCAGCCTGTTTGTTGTGCTAACAAGGATACTGCAAGCAGGAGAGAGCAGAGTAACAAACAGATGAGCTTATCAATCTGATGCTTTTATTATTACTATCCAGTCATTGATTAGGGGAGCAACCATTCCTGAAAGTGGTAATCAACTTCAGCAGACAAATGCCAGGGGGTTTCCTTGCCCTTCTGAATAGGAATGTTGTATTATTATTATTATTAAACAGGATTTATATAGCGCCAACATATTACGCAGCGCTGTACATTAAATAGGCATTGCAAATGACAGACTAATACAGTTGTATGTGGCCAAGCTGCATGCACTTCTGGACTGGATGGGGTAGCACCTAACTAATTACTCTCAATATGATTGGTGTTTAATGTCCCCAAAATGAAATAAAGCGCAATTCAATAAAGTTGTATATATTGCTCCTATACAATAGGAAATGCATATGTATAAGGAATTAGATAAAGAAAACTAGAGGGGATTTTTCAGCGTCAGGTATAGTGACGGAGTAATTTTACTGTGTAATAATGGCATACATAATGTACAATAGTGAGGAGATACAATGGTGCAATAATACAATAGTGCAATAATACATTGACCACTAGGTTATTTGGTCCAATTATCAGGTTATTCGGGACTTACTGCTATGCCCAAATTGACGTGAAAAACTCCATAGGTAAACGGATACTAAAGGATGTTTACCTTTTACCTACCTACTTTTTTACGTCAACTTGGGCATAGCAATAAGTCCAGAATAACCTGGTATTAGGACACACTCTGTCTAGTGCCACCTAGTGGTCAATGCACTATTGTATTATTGCACTATAGTATATTTACACCATTGTATCTCCTCACTATTGTACATTATTGATACTATTAATACACAGTAAAATCACCCTGTCACTATACCTAATGCCAAAAAACACTTCTAGTCTACTTTATCCGATTCTTATGTTTGTTTTCTGGGGTAGGCAAAACTAAATAAAGTCTCCATTTACTCCTTGAACCTAAGTGAAGGACCATCCCGCCGAAAATACTTTTGGGAATATGTAATGTGTATAAATACATTTTTTTATGCCCAAATTAAATCCAGGAAAGATACTAGCCATGAAATTGTCTATTGATATATTGTTCCATGTCACACCTACCTTTAAGCAAATGGTTTTCATACTGTGCAATCGGTCAAGAGTCTCTTGGGGACTTCCAAGGTACTGCCGTATCTCAGCATGTAGAATCCGCATAGAAAATGGGACCATGGATCCTAAAAATAAATACAGGAAAAAAGTAAGGGCATTTATCACCAATAAAATGTGCATAGAATATTGAAAAGACAATTCTGGCTTAATGAAAAATTACAATACTGATTTAAACCTGCAAGTCAACAATGTTGTTAAATGGAATGCAATCTCTGATCAGAAAATTAAAGCGTACCTAAACTCAGAAATTTCACTTTACATAAAAGGGTAGACAACCCTTTTATGTAAGGTAAAAATTCTGCTTGTTTAGGATTTTTTTTAAGTGCAACACCCTTTAAAAAAAAAAAAAAGCGTGCAGCACCGCTCCCTAATTCTCAATCACCTAGGCTGTGGAAAATGAATGGGAGTGCAAAGCCTCCCAGGATACCTATGTCACACATCTTGGGATGCTCGGGCCTGCTCAGAAGGAGCCTTTTCGTGAAAATGCTGAGCGACGTAAGAAGAACAACCAGAAAGAAAAGGAGAAGATGGCACTGCGCGGCGCGCAGGTTTGGAGACGGGTACCAGGACGACGCGTGACCCGATGGAAGATACCTCAAGAATGATTGACTGCTGTGCGGGATTGAAGGTAAGTGTATTTTTTTTTTTGTTTTAGGCACTTTTGAGTTTACTTCCTCTTTAAGCTTTAACTGAAGGGGACATTTGTTGGGGTGAAAAGTGTCTAAGCCGGGTTTTCTTTTCTTTTTGAGACATTGGGACTGATTTATAACAACAAAAGACCATCAAAAACCCAGTGCTCAAAAGTCAGAGCTTGATGTGCATTGTAATGAGTGAAATATTTATTTGTTCCATCATCAACCAGCAGTATGTGCTTCTTCTTGAGCCACTGCTTTGTTGCCTTGGCTGTGTGTTTTGGGTCATTGTCATGCTGGAATACCCATCCACGACCCATTTTCAATGCCCTGGCTGAGGAAAGGAGGTGCTCACCCAAGATCTGATGGTACATGGCCCCGTCCATTGTCCCTTCGATACAGAGAAGGTGTCCTGTCCCCCGGAGCATAATGTGTCCACATCCATGTTTGACTGTGGGGATGGTGTTCTTGGGGTCATAGGCAGCATTCCTCCTCCTCCTCCAAACACGGCGAGTTGAGTTGATGCCAAAGACCACAACACTTTCACCCAGTTCTCTTCTGGATCATTCAGATGTTCATTGGCAAACTGCAGACGGGCCTGTACATGTGCTGTCTTGAGCAGGGGAACCTTGTAGGCTCTGTGAGATTTCAGGCCTTCACGGCGCAGTGTGTTACCAATTGTTTTCTTGGTGACTATGGTCCCAGCTGCCCTGAGATCATTGACAGACTCCCCTGTGTAGTTCTGGGCTGCTTTGTCACCGCTCACATGATCATTCCGAATCCACGAGAAGAGATCTTGCATGGAGTCCCAGACCGAGGAAGATTGACAGGTATTTTGAGTTTCTTCCATTTGTGAATTATTGCTCCAACTGTTGTCACCTTCTCACCAAGCTGGTTGGTGATAGTCTTGCAGCCCAGTCCAGCCTTGTGCAGGTCTAACATACTTGCCCCTGACATCCTTAGACAGCTCTTTGGACTTGGTCATGGTGGCTAGTTTGGAATCTGACTGATTGCTTCTGAGGACAGGTGTCTTTTATATACAGGTACTATACCAAGCTTGTATTAGGAGCACTCCCTTGCACATCAAGCTCTAACTTTTGAGCACTGGGTTTTTGAGGGTTCTTTTGTTGTTATTCCGTCTCTCACAGCTACAATAAACCTACCATTACAATTATAGACTGGTCTTTTTTGTCAGAGGGCAAATATACAAAATTAGCAGGGGATCAAATACTTCTTTCCCTCACTGTAGTAGATTCTTGCTTTTTTTAGTTGGATATGCTTTAAAGTGGAACTAAACCCTTTTTTCAAAAAACTGTGATCAGACAGAATACCTACGTCCTGAGCTCCTGATGAAGCAGACTTGTATCTACAAAACGCGTTGAAAAAAAAATAGCGTGTTATCACGCCAACTAGGGCCTAAAATTGTGAGGCTCTTATACATTTTGAGGAGGTCTTTGTTTAAAAAGAATGGATATTTTAAATATGTACAGAAGATATATATATATATATATATATATATATATATATATAAAAATATTGTTTTTAATGATTTGGAAAATTATAAAAAAAAACTTATGAAATGATATTGGTTGTCTTTTGTCACTATAAAATCCTTAAAAAATTACGTAAAACTAAGTAAATTAAAAGAAATTAAATTACTTAGTTGAACAAATTATTGGGATGTGGCTTCTTTATGTCTACTAACTATTGACTCAATACCGGATATTTCCCTGTTCTGTCACAAGCGCCATCATCTTCCTTTAATTTTTATTATACAGTATTTATATAGCACCATCATATTACACAGCACTGTACATAGTCCATAGTCATGTCACTAGCTGTCCCTCAGCTGTCCCTAGCTGTCAAAATTTTGGACGTGGAAGGAAACTGGAGTACCCGGGGGAAACTCACACAAACACGGCGAGAACCTGCAAAATCTGTGCAGATAGTGTCCTGGTCGAGATTTGAACCTGGGACCTAGCGCAGCAAAGGCCAAAGCATTTACAACTGATCCACCGTGCTGCCTGTGCTCTTCTTTCCTCTTCTCGTCCTGGTTTCAGTCTTTGGTCATCTTGATTGGCTGGTTAGAATGACATAATTCCTGCAATAGGCGAGGAAGAGCTTATTTAGTCCCGGGAAAGTGAAGCCAGGATGTGTTGGGTCCTATGCCAGACATGCTCTGCAATTTTGAAAGTAGTGATCAGGCAGGTAAGTATGTTTTACTGTAAGGTAATATTGCCTGTCTCCTTCTGCAATAAACATCTGCCTTTTAGAACTTTATTTCTGCTTTAAGAAGTATTCAACCCTGTGTTTTTTAATATAAAGTTGTTGGTTTCATGAATAAGTGGCATAGTTATGTTAAACGGCACATTTGCAAGCAAACTACTTTAAAGATAAACATTCTCAGATTCAAACCATGCGTATGATTAAAAAAAATGTTGATTTTGAATTGCTTAGGTTTGCAACAGATTTACTAAATAAACTAGCTTGCCAGTAGCAATACCTCATATATAGAAGAGTGAGGGGGTTATACAAGGTCTATGATTTTACATTCTTTAGTCATTTTTATTGGGGAGAGTGTAACATTATCTAAGAAAAGGTGATTCTGTTATTTTTTTACAATTACCAATATTAGACCTAATAAATAAAAAAGTTAATTAAAGCTTTTTTTATATACATTTTTGACGACCTCGGATAAATAAAAATCTCTAAGTCTCTGTAAGAGAAATACCATAAGGCAATGGTAGATGTTGAATGGTGATGGTGGGACTCCAGTCATCTACAGTTTTGGATACTATTGGGAGGGGATGAAGTCAGAGTCACAGTAATTGTCTGATGTATTCCTAATAAAAAATACTTTACTAACAATAATGTCACCAGGAATGGCAGTAACCAAAGTCTTTCCAACAAGTAAGCAGCAATATAAACTACAAAGCAAGCCTTGACTACTGTAAGGCTATGTAGACGTCAGATGATTTTTGTCCGATAAAAGCGTCAGGACTAGTATTGAACAAGAATCTGACATCAGCGCTTGCCTGACGTCGTTCACGGATCTGTCCTGGCAGATCCATGAATGGCGAACAACCGTAATACAAGTGAGGGGGAGAGAGCGCAGCTTCATTGTTCCCCCCTATCCATGGAGTAGAATGGTGCTGTTGTACAGCACTCATTCAATCTTTTGTTGATGGAAAGGATCGTGAAGGACCCTTTCCAATGACAATTACTGAACACAGCCTTAAACTAAAAAGTCTGCACATAAAATCTATTTATAAATGTCCTCACCCTAGATTCACTCGACTTAAACCCAAAACTCAGGAATTTTTAACATTGGAAAATAGATTATTTTTATTGATTTCAATGTAAGAAAAGTTTACATTTTAGGTAAAAGTTAGCTTTACCATGAGTAAAAACAATAATTTTTGGGGGGGTGGGGGGTGGTGAACAGGGCATGCTGCCTGATACAAATGTGTCTGGATTATTTCACAAATATCCCATATGTAAACAGAATTCACCTAAAAGCAAGCTACATTTTCGATCACACATACATAATCGAAGTATACCAGCAGTTTGTGTTGGCATTTTTTCATGGCAGTAGAGCAATTTTACTACTTTACCACAAGGACAAGAAAACAAAAATGTGGTTCTATGAATAGCTACAAAGGGATGACACAGGTGCTTTAGTATACAACATCCTCCCTCATCTTGTAAGAGCTATTTTTAAAGCTGGGAAAAACAATGCATTGCAAGATTAGGGTATATAAGCGGGGAGCAGACAGGCTCTATACCGAGAGCCATCCTGGGCATGTTTAATGATAAAATGCGATGAAACACAAGAGGCTGTCTTGGGAAAAAAAAACCCAACAGGCAGACCTGACCCAAGGCAGCTAGCAGCCCTGTCACAACCTAGGCCGGGTGCATATTAATTACAGCCCGCAGAAAGCAGCCTGCCAAACAGAACAATGAGAGATTCGGAGTGACAGCTTTGTCACAAGTTGAAATTTGGAACTAAGGTCAGCTCTGTAGGTCCATCACCACAGGAGCCACATACCGGGGGTAAAAATAGCAAAATTCAGCAGTCATTCGTTTGATTTCATAGTTAGCTTATTTTACTTTTTAAAACAACTTCCTCAACTGCATCAATTTACCTTTGATGCAGTTTTCTCGTCATCATTTCTGCTGAAAGACACATTCTTTTTTATATCTCTTCTGCAAAATTCTGAATGAACAGGTTGAACTCAGTATGGCATATAGAAAGGCTGCTTTTCATTGGCTTATTAGTGACCTGTGATTTCTCATTTATTACAAATCACTTGGCAGGGATTTTAATAGCATTACAACCTATAGTACTGTCATCAATAGGATGATCAGTGATATAGTGAAAATCAGAGCCATAAAAAATAATCCAGTATTCTCCCCAGAATTTTTTTAAACTGGGTGGGAAGAAGCTGTAGGTGGGTGGTGGCCCCCGTACTGAGATCCAAATTTTCAGTAGCCATTCAAAAACATCCGGGTGGTTACTGCAAAGTGCTGGATAACATAATTGTATATAAATATATATAAATATATATATATATACACACACACACACACACACACACACACACACACATTTTTTTTTCCTGTCATCTGGCAAATTAAGAGGCTAGGTGCTTTTTAGCCATCCTAAATTCATGGCATGGGAACAGGGAAGAGTGCCTGGCCCAAGCATTGTTTCTAGAACACTCTGGGCCTGGATCCCAAGTAAAGGGCAGCAATACAATTAATTATGGCCTTATCTAGGCACTTTAATTCCTTTTCCCAGGGGCAGATGATGCCAAATACCCTGAAAACCTGGCATCATATACTTCATCTTCTAGCTATTTATATACAGGTAGTCCCCGGGTTACATACGAGACAAGGATTGTAGGTTTGTTCTTAAGATGAATTATGTAAGTTGGAACAGATACATTATTTTAATAAATGCAAATAGGAAAGATGTTTGTCTCAACATATTATTAGGCAGTTAGGTGTCAGTTACTATATAAACTCCTCGCTGTAAAGCTGCGTACACACTTCCAATTTTTATCGTTGGAAATGAACGACGAACAATCGATTGGGCAAAAATCGTTTGTAAAAAAAGTAACCAACGACGCCGACGAACGAGGATAGTCGTTGGAAATGAACGACCGGACCGGCAGATC
>NC_092861.1:24490022-24531689 GCF_032062135.1 Pyxicephalus adspersus
ACATATATATATAAAAACACAAGGTTCACAGATGTTTAATTAAGTATCCAAGTTCCAAGTTGGGGTCCTTCTCCCACTGGAACAAAAAAAAACTATATATGATATATATATATATATATATATATATATATATATATAGATTCTGCATAAAAATGTTTTTCTCCTTTCTTCTTCTGTACTGGTGGCCTCATGCATCCTGAAGATCTGGCCTTTGTGCCAATTCTTAAAATACATCCTTTGTACTATATGGGTTTACGCCACTGGTTAAAAACCAGATCAACAAGAAACTTGCACTGATCAGCTGCATTCAAACACAAAAACACAAGTAAAATACTAATTTAGCCTGTAATTGATGCAACATTGACGCTAATGCCAATATTCACTGGGCTGTCCTAAACTCTGCAGCTGTCAGTCATCCATCTTCCCTGCCACTTTTGCTTCTTGCTGTCAGTCTATATATTGACTTCCCATCTTGTACAGAATTCAATGCTAAGCTTTGGCTCTAACAGTCAGTATTAACGCGCTGATATTTAAAATGTTTGTAGTCCTAGACATGCCTTTCATTTTAACCATAGACTATCCTATTCTTTTGGGATCTTTTATACTATCAGATTTCTGAAATAAAGAATTGTTTTTATAATATAATAGTTTAGTTTTTTTTTTCCGGGATTATTTTTCTCTATTTTGCCCCTGATCCTGACAGTAACAAACTTCCTGTTCTAGTTTGACAATGTTTCCTCTCTGTTCTGTATCTTTAGTTCTTGCTCCTGATTTGGACTACAGAACAGTTCCTCCCCTTTTTTCGTCTCTAACATTGAGAGAGGTGTTCTGTAATTTACAGAGGTAACCTAGGAACGGATAACGACACTGCTTGTGTTAGAAATTTAGGAGTTTAGATTCCTGTGGTATCAACATGTATTTGAGCTTATCAAACAGATTTAACAAAGTGTTTGTATTGCTACTCTTGTAAAAAAAAGAGGAAATGTTAATTGTTTCCATGCACGTTTACTGTAGCTCTCCCCAGTGGGATATAGTAACCTTTTTGTCAATCTACTGCAGCTTCCTGAGCCTCTGGATGACACGAATGGGTATAGAGAGCAGATGATGCATTCTATTACCTTCATTGTGATAGGGCTGGTGACTGGCTGTCACACTGGGGTCCTGATTTTTATAATCTGGTTACCCCATGGCCAATTTTTATTTAGAAAATTTTAATAGTAAAAATGTTGGTTTGTGCACTGACAATCTACTGCAACCTTCCTCAACATTTTAACATGGAGGAATATAACTTTCAAGACTTGGGGAACCCCTTCTATACTATATCCACAGCTCAGAGTACATTAGTATAGTAGTCAGTAGGATGGATTCCTCTTACACTGCTGACCAGTGGGAAGAATGTCATCCTTACAGATAGCCAAATAGATCATTGGTACAAACTGCTCATGGCTCAAGCAACCTCCAGCACCTCTGGAATACTAGGGATCTACAGAACCTGTAACAGAGTAACAGCCACATCCCTCATACCTCACACAAACCTGTATTGGAGAGGCAGCATACTGGCCAGGTTAGCTTACAGAGTGTGGATTATGAAGTCCAGTATGTCCAAGCAGTGCCCACCAAACTGCAGAGACTATTCACATTATTTCCCTTAGGTTTAAAACTTTTAGCTTTCCAAAGTTTTATGCACATGCTGACAAAAAAACAAAACAAAAAAAATTTTTTTTCCAGGAGGGTTAGCAGTGATCATGTGATTATTTTAAACTCTTCCTACTCTATTAAATGTGGTTGGAGCCTAAAGGGGAATGTGAGGAGCCTTATGAGGAGGGACTGGGGGTGGAGCCTAATGAGGGGACTGGGGGTGGAGCTTAATGGGGACACCTGTTTTTTTTTCTGACTGCTGCAAAATGTGGTGCAAAAGAAACTGTGTTTAGGCAGGCAGAAGGTTGTCTAGTAATATGACTGGGATAAATGGAAAGTGAGGCCTGCAGCAATGGTCTAGGCGCAGGGCCTGCATGATAGGGTGGGAGGGAAGCCCCCTGTAAGTGAATAAAGGGTTAAGTTGGCTGAGTACAGAGGAGTTGGGTCAGAAATGGAGAGGGAGGAGGACAGAAGAATTAAATGGGAGGCTTTATTAAAATTCTCATGCACCCTCCCAGTTTAAAATGAGGGGCGGTTAGGGTTTAGGAGGGAAGGAGTCCTAATGGTAATTTTGGAAGGGCAACCCTTTTGGTGTGGGGCCCCTGAGGCGGTTCTGGGCGGCTAGGGGCCAGTGGTAAATAGATGTGATACTTGGTTGGGCGGACTTTACCTTTCCTAGGCCTGCAACCTGGTTGGTTAAGATTAGAGATGTTGGTGGATATAGTGCAATTGGGCATGGTTATTTAACAGGGGGGGTTTATATGCATTTCATACGGTTAGAATTGGTTGAAGAAGGTTGTATATGTTAAGTGGAAAAATTGGTATGTTATTTGAATGTAAAAAGTTATGCAAATGTATGTAAATAGGACATTTAAATAATTAAAATGAAGGTTATATCTATGGTTATTGTTATTAAAAGTGGTTTTATTTGTTTGTTAATAAACAGCTGCTTGTCAGCCATTTTAAATACAGCAGGTGTCAATGTGAAAACCGGGGGTAAGGTGATGACTGGTAAGTGGGGTAGGTGTTTTATGGGAAAAAAGGGGGGGTTTAAGAATACACGGGGCGAAGGTCTGAGCTGCCCCAGCCATGTCCAATCTACAATTGGATCATTAACTCTAAATACTGACCTTCCTGGGATAATAGGAAAACCTCTAACTGGGTTCCCAGACCAAAAGCATGGGAGCGGCAGGGGTTCTGTATTAAACAGAAAGAAAAATGTACCCCCACCCCGTTCTGTAAAACTGTGGAATAGAGGAAGTCAGTCAGACGCTAATGACTTGATGGTTCGGCACACAACACACATACAACAGCATTGAATTGTCAGGATAGAATAGCTGAAGGTTACACATGAATGGGATGGAGCGGAGAATCAAATGATTCTCTGGCAGAATGGAAAGAAGCAGACAGGGGGAAAGCTAGTAATTATAAGGGAAGCAAAATGCAAATGGAACAAATGAAAAGGCAATGGCTCCCAGACGGGCATTTTAGGTGAAGGAGATTTTCCCTTGCAGTATGAATGTGACAGAAAGAGGTCTGCAATTAGATATGCTCCCTTACCTATCTCACGTGGCAATGCACAAACTTTAGACATACATTTGTTCCATACAGCAATAGAACATGGATAACATATTTAAAGGGACACTAAAATGAATGAAGAAAAAAAGTACTACCAGCTGCTCAAATCTCCTAATAAAATCAATACTGGTAATGTACTTCCATTTCAGTGGATGGGGTTTTGTGCCCAATCTGACAAAGCTCTTAAAGTCCAACTCCAGATTGCACCGACCCCCCTTACCACGCTCTCCAGAATGTAAGGCTCCTTCTAGCTGTATATTAGCATTGTGTTGCTGGAGTGTAATAAACGCAATGCCGTGTTTTAACATTATTTTTGTGGAGCTGCTTTCCTTCTGGTCCCCCTGCTGCTATTAAAGGTTATAAGACAACCAAACTGCTACTACACTCTCTTATCTCTCCTCTGGACTACTCAACATCCTCCTCTCTGGCTAACTAAACAGAATTCTCCCTTTACAATCTATCATATAATGCTGCAGCCAGACTCATCCATCCTTCCCACCTCTCCTCTTCTGCTGCATCTCTTAGCAATTCTCTACACTGGCATCTATTTCACTTTAGAATCAAATTTAAGGTACTTTGTTTTGCCTTTAAATCCCTTCACAGTTCTTGCCCCACTTACCTTTCTGATCTAGTTGCTTTCTTCTTTCTTCCAATGACCTACTAATGACTTCCTCACTCATAACCTCCTCACATGCACAGCTCCAAGACTTCTCTAGAGCTGCCCCGACTCCATGGAACGCTATTCCTCCGTCTACATGGCTTGCTCCAACTTCATGCACATTTAAAAGCGCCCTTTAAAACAATCTTTTTAAACTTGCCTACCCATCTTCTGTCTCTTAAACCCTCACTACATCTCTACTATCTCCCCTCTTAATGGGTGCGACATCCCCCACCTCCTAGATTGTAAGCTCTTCTGAGCAGGATCCTCTTCTTCTTTTATGTCATAGATTGTATCTATATGTCATTTACAACCCCTATTTAATGTAAAGTGTTGTGAAATATGTTGGTGGTTTATATAAAGTTTAAAAATATATATATTATAATGCATATTGCCTAGAATTTATTATTCATTTACTGGAGGGACATTACCCATTGGTGAGGTGAATATAACTTTGCTAAAAACCTAATGGACAGGCGATATCTCCACTGTTAGGGTAAATATTGAATAGTTAGGCTATTTGGGCAGACAATCTTTCCGCTATCCAGCAGTTGCCAGGGGTGAGATTGATGAAGTAAGTAGATTGTCATTTTATGAATTTTTTTGTGTATTTTTGCGTTCTAGTACAGTAATTCAAAATACTGAAGGATCAGTGTGATTGTTACATCATTGCGTCTTTGCATGCACAGCTAGCATTAAAAGCCAGCGTAAAATGCAAGGTCCGCTTGTTGGGTTTAAAATCTGCTGTTTAACAAAGCAAAAAATGTAGTCAGGGAAAAATACATATTTTATTCTTACCTTACCCTGGTCTTCCTTTTTAAACAAATTTCTGAGAAATGAAAAGCAGCCACTGGACTGCTGCGTCTGTTATGTAAATTTTTCTTTGACTGATTATCTGGATACTCACCGAGGATTTTAAAGTATAAAAGCCAGTCAGCAACTTGCATTACCATTAGGACATGTTTACTTTAACTGGGTTGTCATATATATATATATATATATATATATACACACATACATACTCACATACATACACAATATCAGCTTGAGCATTCATTCTAAATGTAAACTTATACACAATACCCTACACATGACTTTGACAATTACACATTTATTCAGGATTTGTAGGCAGGCCAAGAAGGTGAATTTTAAAAAAAAGTTACTGCTTGGAGAAAAATGCAGATGGTGGCTGTTTGACAGGTTTGACAAGTAATGAGCCTCAACCATAATAAGAAAAACTAGGAACTTTCTATACATTTCAATCTAATCTCCATGAAGCAGAATGCACCTTTCAGATCTTTATTTTAAGGCCTTTATACCCTTTTTATAGGACTCAACATCTTGGCCCTCAAGGAAATCCTCAACAGCCTTGATGACATCATCAGAGTCAAATTTCTTCCCTTTTAGGTATTTCTTTAAAATTACAATAGATAATAGTCCGATGGGGCCATATCTAGCGAATAAAGTGGGTGTTCTAACAGTTCAAAGCTGCATTCATGAAGTGTGACCATTGCAACAGCTGACTTGTGTGCTGGCGCATTTTCCACCAACAATTTTTAACCTCCCTAGCGGTAACCCCAAGAGTTGCTACAAGTGGTACCCCGAGTCAATGAACCGCTAGGGAGGTTACATTTATTAAAAAAAAATAAATAGATATACTTACACTTTTTGATCATATTTCATCTAAGGCTTTATATTTTATTAAATTTACAGAATTTTTACAAATATTTTTAATATGTCAAACAGCCCTTGTAAAATGGTCCTAATTTTTTTTTCGAAAACCTAGCACAAACCTGAATCTGCTACTTGTACTGTGCATCACACATCACTTCAGTGGAGCTGTGCACCATGCAATCTGACACAAGGTACCACAACCACTATAAATATCAGGTTTCTAAAGCTTGCATCACTTAAAAACACAAAGATGCCACTATGGAGCACATTTAAAAAGCTGTTTATCTGCAATTCACCAAACATTCACTGCACACAAATTTCCCTAGTGCATGTAAATGACAGTGATTGATTTATCACTAGTAAAGGTTTGGTTAAAGTCACATTCAGTGCTTTATAACTATGTCCTAGTTAAAAAAAAAACTTGTCTAGTCTTTTGTTAAAGCTCCAATCTTCTCTATTTTTAAAGTGCAATACCTACTAAAGGCTACTGATGTCACTGTTGTAGTTGCAGAGGATACAGAATAAAATAATAACTATTATTAATTTTTTGAAAACTGAGCATGGCTGCACACATACATACATTGGTTATTGATACAACGTTTATATCTATAAGATCCAATATTTGGAGTTGGTGGAATTCATTATTTTAAACCCAAACCTCAAGCAAGTGGTCAAAAATACAACTAAAACAATAATAAAATTAATTTCTAACATCCCCAACTTTGAAAAGTTAAATAAAGAAAACCTAAGTTCTGTGTTATGTAGGCATGCCTTCCCTATACAGAGCAAGGTAAAATACAAAACAGCATGCAGAAAAGTGCCTGACTCCTACCGATGCCAAGAAACGGGGGAAACAAGTCGGAAACCGCTGACAATGCTGCAAGGAACTGTAATGAGACTTCTGGTATGTTTAAAAATATTGTCAGAAGAAAGTATAACCAGCACATATTACCTTTCATACCACAGGTCTTCCTTTACACTTTACCCTGGATAATTTGTTTCATTTTTTTTAAATGTTCAGGGGAAAATGCATAGAGGTGATCAGAAGTACACTGCACAAACCAACTCTTCCTGAATATGTTGTGCTGAAGAAAAGCTTGATTGGGTTTTGTCAGTGTCCTCTACAAAACATGAATGTAATACTTAGGCTGATTATCACTTCAAGGCTTGTATTGGATGAGAATATGAAGTGTGTACAGCGCTCGTCCGACGTCATTCATGAATCCATCCTGGCGGATCTATGAACGACGAACAACTGCAATACAAGTGAAGGGGAGAGAGCGCAGAGGGGTGCAGCTCCGTCATTCTTCCCTCTTGATAGAGCAGAACGGCATTGTATGTACAACGCTCATTCATGCATCTTTCAGTCCTTGGAAGGGATCGTGAAATATTGTGTGTTACTTCCCCCACCTCCTAGATTGTAAGCTCTTCGGGGCAGGGTCCTCTCCTCCAGGGTGCAGACAGAACCACAGGACAAAGCCAGGGTTTAGGAAATGGACACACCTGCAAATGTCAGACTTTGGTTCCCGGGAGAGTTAGGTAATACTATCCACTTTGCAAGCATCGTTTTTTTTTTTTTGTTTTTTACGTTTTGATTTTAGTGACAGTCACTTTAATGAATACAATGCAGTAATAACCTTTTATTTGCTTGCAGTTTATCTTTAAAATAAACATACATTTTATCTCAGGGGAGAATTAAAAACATATAAAGTTTTGTAATCAAACAACCGAAGTATGGGACAGCAAAATCCTTATCAACCAGACCACAGATTTCATCAACCGGACTGAATGATACAATAGCAGTTGCTAGCAAATACTGGCTGTCCTATTTTAACAAATAATTTTTGAAAAACAAAAATATATATTTTTTTCTAAAGCTGTATAAAATTTTTACTGTCCATTTTGCTGAAACCAAAAAGTTACATGTGTTTTTGTGTTGGGGAACCCAAGATCAGACTTTAGTTAGTGGCTAACACAGGCAGATATTTGTATCTTTCTGCTATAAACTGGCTGTAGTTCTGGCCAACACTGTATACATGAATATTATAACCTATCAGGAGATACCAAACACCCACCACCTCAGTTGCAAATTTTGCAGAGCAAATCATATTCCATATCACAAACAGCCTCAGAAATCTCAACTCTATTGAACACCATTGTGTCATGATCAACGACAAACCTGGAACTGGGTCAAATGCTTTGCTGAAATCCAGATTATGCCTACAGTACAGCACTCTGGTCCAAGACATTTGTGTCAAGAAATTCAGTTAGATAGGTTTGACATGATCTGCCCTTTGTAAAGCCATGCTGCCTTGGGTCTATCAAGTGCTAGGTTTTTAAATGACCATCGATCCTTTTATTCGTGTGGATATGTATATAAATGTGTATCTGCAAATCACATGTAACTTCTCCTATTAGAAGAAATTACATACATTTATACTTTGAAATTTTCCCAGAATTAATGCCATCAGGTCCCAGTGTTTTTAAAAGTTTTATGTTAGTCAATTCAGTAATATGGACAAATCAAAGACCTTGATCAGAAAAGCCCAGCCTTTTCTCCGACCTCAAAATATTGGATCCCAGTTTGTCAGTACCAGGTATAGCATATGATCTTCTCCTAATCGGCTTTTATTAATGGTTTACTGAAAACCCTTACACTGCCTTAAACAATTTTTTTCTTCTGTTTTGTAAGTGCAATAATGTCCAAAATCTTGAAGACACACACACCTATAATAAATCCTTCTGCTTTTTTGTCATTTGAGTTGTCTTGTCAATCAACAGGTTATCATAATTCCCACACTGTCCTGGGAGCTTTTATATTAAACCATTTGTTAGGGAAGATCCCTCTCTGGTTTGTAGGCAGACGCAGAGGTTTCCAGGCAATTTATTGGTAACCCTGCCTTTCGTTTGGTTCGTTATGGTTATTTCCCAATCATTTGAAATCCTGAACCATGTCTTTATGATTATAGTCCATCAGGGATGGATGCAGACCATCATTTCGTAAAGACCAATATCAGATCACCTTGTAATATTAGGATTAATTGAAACCTTTCCACTATATATTTACCTCTTCTGTTTAAAATAATTTTTTTGTGATTATAGACAGGCAAGACCCCTGACTATGTAAAGATCTAACCTACCTTGTAAAGATCTTAGCATAAACTCCAATAATCGTACTGCACATTGGTGAGAGGGTACACAATATTGACACTGCCACTTTACTGGATTCCTTGACAATATTTAAAATATACCTCTTGATTCTCCTGACAGGAGCACCAGGTTTACACCTAGATCAACAAAAACAAATTGACTCCAGGGCACAAACCATGTAATCCAGGCTAGAAATGTCACCAAATTTTTGCCTAAAAACCTGCAAAAATTCTAACAGCAACCAAACGCGCAAACACGTACCACAGAAAGCAACTATCAAACCAATAATTACATGAACTTAAACCATATTTATGCATGATTAAAGACACAAGTACTTTTTTTTATTTCCCCTCCTATTGTGCGTTACTTCCCCCACACCTCCTAGATTGTAAGCTCTTCTGGGCAGGGTCCTCTCCTCCTCTACACAAACACACTGAAAAATATAGTCCAATGGGTAATAGGTTTAAGAGGTTAAATTAAAACCTATTTGGCTCACAGTTGGTGTTAAAAAAGTCATAAAGAACAAGAAAAGGGCATTCAAAAAATATAAAAATGAAGGATCACCTTCATCGTTTGAAAACTATAAAGAATAATAACAAAAAGATGTAAAAAGGAGATAACGTGCAAACGCCAAAATAAAGGACAGACTGCAAAGGTAAGTAAGGCGAACCCCAAATTTAAAAAAAATATATAATAATAGCAAATAGATCAGATCTGAGCATGTAGGCCCCCTTAAAGGATGTCGCTGGGTTGGTAACTGGGGATAAATAAAAGGCGGATTTACTAAACATGTTTTTTTAGCTCTGTGTACATAAAGGAAAATAGCAGAGCGCAAGTCCGACTTCAAAATAGTAATGTCACTGCCTTAAACGGTTCACAGTGGCTCAAAATTTAAATGACTGAGAAACAGTTGGGCAAAATTAAGGATGACAAAGCACCAGGACCTGATGGAATACATCCACGTGTCCTTTAAGAGCTGAGCTCAGTTATTTCAAAGCCATTTTTTCTAATTTTAAGAGACTCTTTAATGTGGCATGGTACCAATGGATTGGCGTAAGGCCAATCCTAGCCTCAAAAAGGGAGCAAAGTCATTACCAGATAATTACAGACCGGTTAGTTTAACGTCCATAGTTGGAAAGCTCCTGGAGAGTTTGATAAAGAGCCAAATAGAGGAGTTTCTGCTAGAAAATGTTATAAGTGATAGCATGGCTTCAAGAAAGACTGAAGTTGTCAAACAAATTTACTCTCTTTTTATGAGGAAGTAAGTAAACACGTAGACAGTGGAATAGCAGTTGATATAGTGTAATATATTTGACACCGTACCCCACAGGCGGTTAATATGCAAGTTAGGGTGAATAGGTTTGGAAAAGTCAATCTGTAAATGGACAAAGAACAGGCTTAAGGACCGCATCCTGAGAGTAGTGATTAATGATTCATACCCTGGATGGTCTAAGGTTATTAGTGGTGTACCCCAGGGTTCAGTGTTGGGATCTTTACAGTTTAACATCTTTATAAATAGAGTTTGTGATTAAAAGTACTATTTCTGTGTTTGCAGATGACACCAAACTATGTAATGGAATTATGTCCATACAGGATGTCTATAATCTACAATCAGACCTGGATGTAATGTTTGGTTGGGTAGCCAAGTGGCAAATGACATTTAATATAGATAAACTTAAAGTTATGCACTTGGGGGCTACCAACATGCATGCTTCATACTGTCCGGGGGGAATACAGTTGGGGGGGCATAAATGGAAAATGACCTGGGGGTTCTGGTAGATCATAGACTTAATAATAGCATGCAATGCCAAGCTGCAATATCTAAAGCTAGTAAAGTAATTCCTTGTATCAAAAGAGGAATAGACTGCAGAGATGGAGACATAATCCTGCCCCTGTACAAAGCATTGGTCAGACCACATCTGGAATATGCAGTCCAGTTTTGGGCACCAGTTCACAAAAAGGACATTGTGGAATTGGAGAGAGTGCAGAGAAGGGCAACTAAACTAATAAAAGGAACGGAGGCGCTCAGCTATGAGGAGAGATTAGCTGAACTGAATATATTCTCCCTTGAGAAGAGATGTTTAAGAGAGGATATGATCACCCTGTATAAATATATAAACGGTCCATATAGAGAACTCTCTGTATATATAGAGCGAGAACTCTTTCCAATTATTCACTTTGAGATCATTACAAAGAAGAAGAGGATACTATTTGTCTGGAGGAAAAGAAGTTTAAGCTCCGGAAAAGGAAGGGATTCTTCACTGTAAGGTCTGTGAAAATGTAGAATATGCTCCCGCAGGAAATAGTTTCAGCAAGTTCTATAGATTGCTTTAAGAAAAAGCTGGATTATTTCTAGAAGCACAGAATATAACTGGGTATTAAAGCTTTAAAGTAAAAATAACCGTGACTGTTGATCCAGGGAACATCCGATTGCCTCATGGAATCAGGAAGGAATTTCATGCAGCATTACCTAGAAATGATCAAATGTAATCTACACATGACAACAAAGTAGCTATATCTGTCCTGGAATCAGCCCTTGTAATTTCTTCCACAGTAATCAATCTGAGTTGCACAGTGCAAGTGGCAGGACTACGTGCCATTAAGTTCAATCATAAGCACACGGGCATTTAATGCATTTAGAAAATCTGTAAAAACACTCATTAAAAAATAGTGTAAACAAATACATGGGGATATTGTCCAGGTCAAACAAAACTTACCTCTGCGTCCTGGATAAACATGTGGGTAATATTCATAGTAAAGGTCAGGCTGGTCTAGGTTTTTAAAGGCTTCAAACTCCAATTCAGCATTTTGGAAAAGGCCCAGCTTCACCAACAAAGACAGCCGCAGGAACCAGAGCTGGAACACACAAAACACCAGATAACTGGGTGTCACTAGGTGACTAAGTGTCTGAGTTTAGAATTGCAATCCAAGGTACCCTTGCCTTTAAGGCATTCATAGATGTGAGGTTTGGCTGATACTGAATAGGAAACTCACCTGTAAAGAGTCTGTGGTGTGGTTGGTTGGCTGACCGCTCTTTCCATAACCTTGTCCGTGTGCCGTCAGAAGGCGTCCACTCAGGTCAACCGCCGCCCGCCAGTTCTTGCTGTTCTGTTGGATGAAAAGAAGTGAAGGTAACTAAAAAATGGTGCCAATAAAAGTGCTTGGCTGGTTAATTTGCTTGAAGCAGCTCAATCCAGCCATCAGTAATGATGACAAGGTCAGTAAAGATGGCCAGAGAAGCCGGAGATGTCATTTATCAAAGCTGTACGTATAATTAGGCAGTAAGTGAAGCCAAGCATGAGATACTGTTTATGGCAAACACAAAACACTGACAATATTGCAAACAACAAATCTCCCTTCATTTGCAAGGGAGCTAATGGCACGCATTCTTCTATGGGTTCAAATGTGTGCATGCTGCGTATATAATAGACAACTTTTTGCTCTTTCTTCTTAAAAGGTTTGAGGTTATTGAAAAACAGAAGAAACCAGAAAATGTTTTAAATATTCTATCAGAATATAAAACTTTCTGCTTACGGTATAAAAAAAAGCATAGCATGGAACATATATCCTTAACTAAACCTACCCAATTAGGTAATCCTTTTTTTTATATTTCCTATTAGTCTTTAAAAAAGGAGAGTACAAAAAGGTGAATTACAAACAATACAACACAGTTTGTAGGATAGATGTGAAGTACAATAAGGTAAGGGGAGGTAAATGGAAGGGGGGGTACGTAATAATTTTATTAGCAGAAAGAATATATTAGGTTTTAGAATTTATGGCCAATGGTCCCTTGAATCATCTAAAAAATAAATTAAAACCAGCAGAAAGCTCAAGAAACTTGGTCCTTGTGGATTCAACAAGGGCTCACATTCTTGATCAGGTAAGGTTGCAATACCACAAGGCACCACCCCATACTTTTTAAAACTTCCATTAAAAAAAACAAAAAACAAAAACACCATAAACATTTGACAAAGGCAGTGGCATAATCCAGAAGTATATCACCTCCCATTAAATTCTAAAGGACACTGGGACAATTCAGAACTATTCAATAATGACAGTGTATGACTGCAATGCATAGCAACCCACTTTACACATTTTGGCACACTGCATGGTAATTTATGGACTGTGGGGTACGGTTTTGGAAAATTGCTGCATGTCTGACTTTTGTTTTTCCAATTGATACATTGAGAAATGGGTGATTAACAGCCTTCAAACAAATAAGCTGTCTTGTAGAAGTGCATGTTTACGCTTATCATACGTACTGCAATAGATGGCATCGTTCAGAATAGGCCATAGGAGAGCAAACTGAGCAAAGTGCAGTAACCTATAGCAACCTCAGGATCGGCCCTTGATGAACTTAAATATCATTTGTTTCTATAAGTAAATGGCCCTTGCATCTCAGCAAAGGTTTTTAGAATGAAAAGATATATGACATATTTAAAGATATTGCAAGACTATGTGAGAGAACCAGGAAGTACAAATCTTTCTTCCTAAATTATTTATATCTCCTCCATGATAGCATGGTACCATAGAAGTTCTCATGTTTATAATGCAAGGTGCAGAAGTATGTCTGTGACTATCCCTAAGGCCTGACTGGAGAAATAAATATCTAATGAAATGCCACCAAACTGGTACGGAGAGCCTTTAATATAAACCTGTACAGGAGAAACATTCAGGTTAGCAGTGCATGTTACTTTGTCCTGTAGCAGTCACCCAATGCAGGTATACAGTTTGGCCCGTCATCCTCATTAAATGTAAATGGGATTTCAGGAGTAAAGAAGAACCTACAAGGGGGTGTAGGCAAAACCTTTTTGTTTTGGAAAGAATAAGGAAATGTTAGAACTTGGTCATGATTTAATTGATGTCTATGTTTAAGCTGTAGGGATTCAACCATTGCATTTGTTCTGCTGACCATAGATATCAGGACAGAAACTAATGAGAAATACACAAATGTAGAGTTGTTACTAAAACTAGAAGTAAGAGTAAGTCTTACAACAGGGACACCTATCCTGGAGACAACTCGGTAAAATGGCAATTCTGCCCATATTTTAGTTTATAAAGCTGTAAATGTGACATCCACTAAAACATTTCCTGATGGAGAATCAGTTACTGTCAATAAACACATGGACCTGGAAGATTCTCTACAGAAAAAGGTAAAAAAATAGAAAACCTTTCCACAAACAAGAACACCCATGGTTTGTGTTTGCACTACTGTTTAGTGATTTTCATTAATCCTGCCACAGACAGGACTTCCAGCTCTTTATTTACCCTACAATACTTGCCCCTGCACATTTTTACAATTATGTATTGCTTTTTTTTTCTTTTTGCATCCTGCTTCATGGATTAGACTTTACATCTTCTCCTGGAGACAACGTGAAATATAAGAGAAATAATTTTTCAAAAAAGTGATGGGAATATCAATCTTACACATTTATAATCAACAGAGTGATCCTTTAACATGGTCCTAACCATATCCACATGACCCGTACCTCTTGTACTGCAACAATACTCTTCCATATTATGTCATGTAATATGTAACCATACAAAATATTAGGTATAACATATTGGGCCTGATTTATTAAAGCTCTCCAAGGCTGGAGAGGATACACTTTCATCAGTGAAGCTGAGTGATCCAGCAAACCTGAAATGGATCTCATAAAAGTAATTTGCTATTTGTTATCGAATGTTTTAAATATTGGGCCAGATCCATTCCAGGTTTGCTGGATCACCCAGCCTCACTGATGAAAGTGTATTCACTCTAGTCCTTGAGCTTTAATAAATCAGGCCCATTATATCGAATTATTTTTGTTTTTGTTATCTTCTGTTGAATTTGCTCAGTTTAAGATCTCTGTTAAAATGTATGTCCTCCATCCAACACAAGAAATCAGCTGATGTATATCAGGCAATGCTATTAAGTGACATTTAACTGTCTACTACTTATTAATGAGATGTACAAATTAATAAACTACTGTGAAAGCAGTTAAAAAAGGGTGACTTTATTGTTAATGTACAGTGTCCTTGTAATGCACAAGCATGCATAAAACCAAATCACAGGTGCTCTAAAAACCAAACAAAACGCACATCTTTTTTTACAACAAAAAATAAGGCAGAGAGGAAATAACTTTCATTTTATAGCACATAGGAATTCAGCATTTTCCACAGACACCGCTAATAGTACCTGTGTGCCATTCCTCCCCAGAAACAAAGACTCAAAGGGTGCCATTAACGCTACATGTGACACCATTAAAGTGATTAAAACGTCCTCCTCCACCAGTTATGACATTCTTCTCCATCATAAATTACACTGCTACAGCACATTGGCACAGCTTTGGAAAATGCATTTATTAACCCCTTCTAAGGAGGTTCCTGTCTGCAGAAAGCAGAGCACCGAGCCTTTCTATTAGATCATTAAAAGCTTTTTTAGCAGTTGGCAGGAACTGTCCATTGCCTGCTTGGCTCCAGCCCAACAACTGACCCTTTTATGTTTGACAGATCTATCTGTGGGTGATTAACAAGTGATCCTGCATAAAATTATGATACCGAGAAGCCTAAAAAATGGAAACAGCTTCCAAGCTAAATGCATCAAGGATGTTACATCTTGGCGTTTTATCAGATATGAAAGTATACAGTCTCACATTCACAGTGGATCAAAACAATATCCAGCTAATGAATGTTGACTCCTCATAGTATAGTAATGGTCTATAAGTAGATAGACCACGGTAATGCTTAACATACACCAGCATTTATCATTTACCTCTTACAAGCACATTTCAGACATTTTTGAAGGATTTGCAACACATTGGATTTGGAATACAGGTGGCTCAGTGGTTAGCACTCTGGCCTTTGGAGCGCTAGGTCCCAGGTTCAAATCTTGGCTAGGACATTATCTACATGGAGTTTGCATGATCTCCCCATGTTTGCTTGGGTTTCCTCCAGTTACTCTGGTTTCTTCCCACATTCCAAAAACATGTAGTTTGGGCAATAGGCTTCCCCTTAAATTAACCTTAAACTGTGTTAATGATATATGACTATGGTAGGGTCAGTTAGTGACATGACTATGGACTCTGTAAAGCAGTGGTCTGTGAGGAAGTTTTGGTGGTCCACAGCTCTGGCCAGTGCGCCTCCCAGTGGCATCAGGCGAAGGACCCCACTGGGGGGGGGGGTGCACCGGCCAGTGCCGTGGACCATGTCTCCCGTACAGATCTCAGGCTCAGGGCGGTGGGCGGGTTGTATCTCTGGACACCCATCACAGGCTCAGACCTGTGATGGGAGAGAGGGCAAGTTCTGGCATCATGACGTCATTTTGGGGAAGTTTCTTCCTCTTTGAGTGACAAACGGCTCCTTGCGAATGCGAGGCCGTTTAGTGGTCAATAGGTCTCAAAAGGTTGGCCACCACTGCTATAAAGCGCTGTGTAATATGTCGGCGCTATATAAATACTGGATAATAAATACTACTACTAATATTATTATGATTGTGTAATGCAGTGTTAACGTTACCTATTGCTCTTGCTAGTCGTCATTTTTTTCTTTCTTTTTACAAATAAATAAAAATGAAGTGTGAATACATCTCAAACACATCTAAAAAGCAATGCTTACCTTGAGAGAATCAGAAAGCATGTTGCCTGTTCAATGTTTCAGAATACTAATGCTATGAATGGTCATTGGCAGTACCAGAAAGCCGGATTGAGGTCTGCCCAGTGTAAATAATGCACGTTCTGATGGGTTAAGAAAAGTTTCTAATAAGATTTCGCTATTGCTGATTAAACTTATTCTGTACCTCTACATTAAAAAAGTCAATGCACTTAAGACTGTTTTAATCTTTGATGGAAGAAAGTGGGTTAAGAATTTGTTAGCTTCATATATCTGTCGGAAACATTGGATGTCTTCATGTAAAGATAGTTCAGACTGGTGGTGAGGTTGTGGTAATCGTTTTCTCACATTCCAGAGCTGCAACATCCTAAATTATTATCATTCATATTAAACAGGATTTACAGTTAGGTGCATAAATATTTGGACAGAGACAACTTTTTTTCTAACTTTGGTTCTGTACATTACCACAATTAATTTGAAATGAAACAACTCAGATGCAGTTGAACTGCAAACTTTCAGCTTTATTTCAGTTGGGTTGAACAAAAAGTAAAATGTGAGGAACTAAAGCCTTTTTTTTTTTTTTTTACACAATCACTTCATTTCAGGGGCTCAAAAGTAATTGGACAATTGACTCAAAGGCTATTTCATGGGCTGGTGTGGGCAATTCCTTCATTATATTAATATTAATTAAGCAGAAAGAAGACAATCTGTGCAAAAAACCACCATGTAATGAAATTGCATAAAATTACTATGTCCTGGTTTCACAATGATCTTTTGTTTCACAGACTGTATGGGCTCCCTTATATTCATATTCTAAATAGAATAGGTATTTGCTAAGATGAGATACAGTTACTCTCCATGACGTTTCTATGTTTTGGTCTTCAGGTTTGCTATATTAGCCAAGCAGATGTCCATAATCATCACAGAGTAATGCAAGTAGAGTGATGGGGGCAACATACAAAGCAGTGGCCTGTATCCAACCTGTGGTTGAGGCAGGTGTTTAGGTAAAGTCACAAAACACAAGGCCACTGAAGGTGCACAGGACATAAGCATAGGCCTTGATAGGCAGCAAATAAGCAAATAATAGATCCTAGAAGACAAGTTATATTATACCCAGCCAATCAATCATGTACCAGAAACAGAGAAGAACAACAATATTGGTAATTAACTTTTTCAGAATATTTTCTCATCTATTCAGCAATTTTTCTAGTCCAGCGTTTCTCAACCAGCGTTCCTTGAGTAATTTGTACCTTTCAGGTCAGTTTAAGTGACCACAATGATCTCTTTGGCTATCTGTGACATTCCTAAAACCAGCTAGTAAGAGGTATTCTGACTAACACGCTGTGAGCTGTGGATATAGTAATTATAGGCGGGGTTCCCTGAAAACATGAAAGTTATTTTAAGGGTTCCCCCATGTTAAAAAGGTCAACAAAGTCTGGTGCAGGCCAATGCTTAGAAAAAACGTACTCTGCTAGAAAGTAAGACATCAGGTCATTCATAACAGGGGGTATTGTTGGCCGTCTTTGGAACTTTTTAATCCACCTCTGCATTAGTGATAATGTAACTAAATCTAATACGGAGAACCAAAATCTGGTACAAAAGCATTGGCAAGTTAGCTTTCGAAAAACATATTTTACCATGTGGCAGATCAGGTTCAAGATACTAACATGGTTTATTAACTTTATTTGATAAGTGAGATCTTCTTAGCCTGAATGATTAAAATTGACAGCCTGCCTAATAAGGCCAAATCGGAAGAGTCAAAGTAACACACCAGATATAATGACGGCTGTATTTCAACATGCACTCAGGAAAATGCTGTGGCTGCCTCCAGATTATGAATGAGTGCATAAAACGCAGCGGGACTCTGTGCACACTAGACAAGAAGAGGGAAAAAATAGGGCACAGAACAAATAAATGGATGATGTTTATTCACAGCAGTGAGCCTCACACTAATACAGTAAACATCAAATTCAGGTCACTGTATACCCAGATGCACTCACGACTCAAAGCAGTATTTTTAATATTTCATAGCTCAGTGTTTACTGAGAAAAGACACGGCACGTCTAGCTCTATACACTGCGGATGAGCAGGAAGCTAGGAACGTATACTGGAGGTTACAGGTACTATGCATTCATATTTTATGAAAAGAACAAATAATAGGAAGAACCAAGAGTACCGGTGGGTGTATAAGGAGATAAACAAGGTTTCCTCAAGTAAGAGTGATCGAACAGGTACTTTTACTACATTCTCCTAACCAACCTTTCTCAACCTTTATACCCAGAGGAACCCTTAACATTATTTTTTGGACTCAGGTAACACTTGCTGAAAAATGTTATTGGCAGCTCTAAGAACATTGATATATTTAGTAAGTTATTGAAAGTTTTAAGGAAAACAGTATAGATGAAAAATTTTCAACATCTTGCTGCTTTATATATTCCAATAAGATATATTTAGTAATATTCAATTAATAAAACTAAAATAATGGACAGAAAAGAATCATTTTAGAATTGACCCTTTAAACTGAATGTCAGTGGAAAATTCAGCCACCAACTTTCATAGTGAGTCTAGTTCTGACATCAATCTGCCTCTGCTCATGGAACCCCTAGCAACTTCTCAAGGAACCTTGGCAGAAACAGGAGGCTCTAAACTTCAACAAATTTCAGTTAGTCTTAAGGTGAAGAAATGCTAAACACAATACTTACCCAACACACCCCAGACGTGTTAAATACTGGCTATTCTTTTCTAAAAGCACCTGAACTATGCAGCATTTGATGTACAGGTAGTCCTTGGGTAACATACTAGATAGGGACTGTAGTTTTGTTCTTAAGTTGAATTTGTATGTAAGTCAGAACAGGTATATTATTTTAAATGCAATTAGGACAGATGTTTGTCTCAACATATTATTAGGCAGTGTGGTGTGTCAGTTACTGTATAAAATCCTCACTGTGAGTTAATCACTAACAAAAAAAAAAAAAAAACTTTATGGAGTCTAGACAATTGTGTGTGTTTGGCAAAAGATTTCATCTGCAAGTCATGTGAACCGCCCCCTCCCCCCTATCAAGCCTCTGTCCTGCACATGAGGGAGCAGGGAAGCCCTGTTCATATCTAGGATACGACCGTTTGTCAGATGTCCTTAATCCGGGGACTACCTGTACTGCATAAAATAATTGTAAAAGTGTCCAATGTAGACATTAGTTTGAAGTGATGGGATAGCGGGCTTTACAAGCTGAATACAGCTCCAGTTTGCCCAAGAAATTCAAGACAATAGTTTCCCCATCACCTGGAATATAGGAGAGCATTGTCATACTTTTAAGTGCTGCTTCCGTAGGACTGCAGCTGTATATGTAGGCACACGCAGAATTAATACACGCCATACAGTCATACACGCCATTTAAAACTCTGTACTATTTTCATGTTGGACCATACATCAAATGCAGTGTGTAGTAGTATGGTCGATTTAGCTTCCAATTGGCCTTTGTATCAACATTTTATAATTGGACACCAAACCAAACTAAAAACAATTAGGAAGCCTAAATCTCATTTTAGGCAATTTATTTAACATCCACTAAAAGTAGTGCAAGGGGATGCCGAACATAGATTGGCCTTAAGGTTTAAGTAGATCCTTATATTACAATGGTTTTAAAAAGATTGTGAAGAATCTGGTGAAAAACTGAATTGTGCAGGCTGAAGGTATTATGGAGGGGGATACGTGAGAACATAAAATATAATAGGTTGTCCATTGCTTAGAAATCCAAAAAGAGAAACAGGAGCACAAATATAAAAAGAAAAATATAAGCTGACAGATCCACTGCAGAAACTCAAACTGATATCTGTAAAAACAATGCTAGCTGCATCAAGAGGAACAATAAGCTTCAGGGGATAGTGCATTTTACATAACAGGCTGTGAAAGAGTTCAGTGGGAAACCACAAATACTTACTAGAAGCTGTTTAAGTCCCAGGAATGTCTGCTCTACTGAGTTGGCGGTGAGAACCTGTCTTTTCATGGCCGCTTGTTCACCAAGAAAACGCAGCATGAGATCCCGTACTGCATCCCCCTGAAATATAAAGAGAGCAATGTTAGAAAACTAAAATCAGTGCGGTTTTATGTAATACACACAGGAGGGGACCAAAGAATTTCTTCCCAATACTGAATCAGTTTGACTAATAAAATGCAGCCAACACACAAACCGCTCATACCGATATATTTTAAGTGAAATTAATTAAATGTACGATTATTATAACTCATGTAGCAACCTGACAATCAGTCAGAGACAAAACACTTCTTGGATATGACAAAGTGAAGCATCTTATGCACATGAATATTTGTTTATGCACCTTGTTGTGTTCTCCAATAGATCTGCCTGCCTTGTCGTCATAACAAGTAAAAGGCTAAAGAGTGCTTTAAGCTTGTCAAATGCTTACTAAAGCCAACACTTTTAAAAGTTGTTTATGTGATTAACTCCAAACCAGAAAATTTAACTTTGCTTAAATCATTACCTGGCTTTAATGGAAGGTGCTATTAGACCTTTATGTAGTACAGGTTGACAATCAAAAATCTGGCAACCTCTGGTTTTGAGGTGTGCCGAATTTTCGAAAATCACGTTTTTTTTTTTTTTACTCACCTCCACACACAGACCAGCCTTCCTCTCGCAGCATTGCAGACATCTGGCACAGTTCCAGGAAAAACGCAGAAGGGTCCCAAAGTGTATTCAGTGTAGCAAGCAAGATCTGACAGCTGTTTCTGCAGAACAGCGCCCAAAACATTAGTGGCCAAACAGTGTACTGCAGTGAATTGAAAATGCGATCAGAAATTCATGCCGGGAAACTGAGGGAACTGGATTATAGATGGCCGGATTTTCTTTACAAAAAAAATTCTCACAACCTATAGCTGGGCTCCTGATCATGTGATTATGCCAACTGTATTTTGCCTACCCAGATGCATGCTGGGGGATCCATACCTGCACAGGTTGGAGGCAGTCCCACCCAGGCTCTGCTTCTCTGCATGTCTGCTATTGAAGGAGCAGACTTTTTCAGTAAAACTTGATTGAACAAGGTTAACATATAAATATGATGTGCTTGATGCAGAGCAGAAAAAGGTCTACATAAATTTGATAAATACAATTTGTGTAAAATGGCTGAATATAGACCAGTGTTCCCCCAGCCCCTTTTAGCCGGACGCACCACCCACTATTTTTTTAGTAACTGCCCAACTGTTTTTGGGTAGTTACTGAAAAGTTGGGTCACAATAAAGGGGCCACCACCCGCCTACAGCTACTTCCCACCCAGCTTAAAAACATTTGGGGCGGATACTGCATTCTAAATAATAGGATTACACAGTGTTCAACATAGGTAACTTATTTGCAGTGATTTCTGATATATATAAAATGTGTGGGGGGCAGGTTTACCCTACATTTATCCCGCCAGCCAGAAGCAACTTTTGATGCTCACCCCACAGAAGTTTTATAAAAGAATGGATTCCCAACATTTTGGTTTGTTCACCTGTGTCTGTGTAAAGAAGTCACCATACTGGAAACAGCAGATACATCTATAGAGATGTCAGGGAAAAAAATTTATATTATTTATTTATATTATAAAGAGAGGAAGGAGATCTATCTACATCCCTTGGTGATACCACAACTTCATGTCCTCATTACATTTTAGCAGACTTGGAGGTCTTTTATAATGGAAGGTCTGCCGACCCTTATACAGATATTATGTCATTCATTAAAGCATGGAGTTCTTAGATGTAGATTCTGCTATTGTTTACATGAAATATGCCAGGTAAATATTTTTGTAAATTACTATGCACTGAACTGATATCAAACAATGTTATAGGCTTTCTCAGCTATCTTTTTTTTTTAACTATAAAGCTCCTCCTTTCTATGTAATGGAGAATGGAGAGTTGACAGAATTTGCAGTCCAAATCAACACAGGGTGAGAATGGTAAGCGCCAGCAGAATAAAAGGAAGAAAGCCCAAAAGATGTTGACTAATGCAGTCAATATATCTAGGGTCTGGCAATGTATTATTTCTTTGTTTTCTGGCATAGATAAGCTTTATTTAAATATATGTGCATGCAGCAGAAATTGTATCCTAGTAAGGGGGAGCATGGGTAATTTTATAAAAATGTGATGTACAATAGTGAGCAGATCCAAACCTAGCACACATTACAACATCATACAGCTCCCATCAACAACAAGGCTCTCACAACATCTTTACATTGTACATCACATTCACAATATTGGACTTGGTAGAAGTAAAAATACAATACTGAATTTACTCTTAAAGTGGCTGTGCATTTAACATTTTGTGGTCAATAGAACTACTTATTGTGACAAAGCAAATCTGCAGACAATTGTACATTTAGCATATTAGAATAGGAAGAATGTTTCTTTCATGTGACAGTGCCTAGGCACTCTCCATCCCCGCTTCTGATTACTGGACTCCATCACCAGGGGTGGAATCTTGGAACACAAAAAGATAAAGATGTAAGCCAATACAACTCAGCAGCTTTGTTTGAAAAATCAATATTGTAATGATCCTAGCCCACGTATTAAATCAGAAATATAAAAATAAATAAATAAATAAAAAAGAGAGAAGCTGTTTGTTTTTTTGTTGTTGCGACAAATATAAATTTGTATTCCCAATTCAAATAATAACATGGTGCATATCATGAAACAGTGCAGTAAATCAAATATCAAAAGAAAGGAAACCCCAAATGAAACTATTGGGGGTTAATGTCTGTCAGGTAGACAATGGCTGCCTATATAGCTACCGTATGCAGAATACAGCGTCTCAGTCCTGACGCGTTTCGCCAATAGGCTTCTTCAGGGAATGTATTGAGATTGCAAACAGTATGTTAGGGGACAGGCATAATTCTGAGGAGTAAGAGACGAAGCTCTTGAGTGAGAAAATTCTTGTGAAGAATATAAGATATGCTACCAGAAGGGACGAGTAATGGAGTGGTGTATCCCACAGTAAACATTGACGTGTCTGTTGACAGCAATATAAATGCTATACCCCCTCCCACATACACTAAAATTTTACCTTGGTCTACATATATAGCATCTGCTGGACTGTAGAGATATTATTATCCAGTACAAAAATAGTGTAAATCAATTGGTTGAAACTGGTACAATAACACAATTTTCTTGCTTAGTTTGTATTGATGCTTTACTGTGTAATGTCGGAGAACAGAGACTCTTTTCTGATCAGTGCTGTCGAGATAAAATGGTGCATGTCCACCAATTGCTTAGCAAGAAGTATCGAAGAACAGAGGGAGAATAGGCAGGAGAGAGTTTTCTCAGATGTACTAAATACTATGAATATTGGAGCACAGAAGAGTAGTCCCCGAGTACTAAGTCAATAGAAGCCTGGATGGAGCTGACAGTTAAAGATGATCTTAGCAAAGGAATAAAAGCGGCTACCCCCTCTCCCTACTGCAAGGGTAAAAGCTTCTTTAGGTCAAAGTAAAACACAAGGACTTATACTTAATATACCCCTTCAATGCAAACTCCCTGCTGTGGGAGACCCTCAGCATTCTCCCCTACAGCGCTGTACTACTAACCCTGCATTGTATGGGATGATATCTGTGTATAGGACCACAGCACAAGTCATACTAAACAATTTCTGCCCTTCTAGTCCTGATATTTACATAACAGTTTTACTGTCCTTTTTGAATCTATGTGCAGACCATACAGCCCCTACAATACCATACCCCCGAAGAAGCCAAATGTGGTGAAACTAGACTGACACGGTCAACTTAAGGATATACGTTAGGGGTACTGTGTCTAGTAAGAATATCTAAATTCTGTGCCTATACAACAGAATTGATGATATATATACTATGAATACTGTAAATTTATGTATGAATATAAGTGTTCTCAATACAGAGTTCTCCCCAGCCCCTTTTAGCTGGGCGCACCACCCGGCAATTTTTTAGTAACCACCCAGCTGCTTCTGCGTGGTTACTGATGAGTTGGGTCACAATACAGGGCCTGCCACCTGCCTACAATTTCTTCCCACCCACCTTAAAACAAATCCTGGGCTCAACACTGCAATATATAATTAATATTTAAGTCACAAACCCCCATCTTTCTCTTCATTTCTTTATTTTACAGCTAAACTAGTTAACCTATATGCTTTCGGCCTATGATTAGACATTGCAGGAGAAGAAACAGGATGATAAAATTATCTCTCTACTCAGCCCTGTTAACATATTCCTTTTAAGGTAATGCAGGACTCTTGATTGACCCAAGACATTCCCCTGCTCTTGGTGGGTTAAAAAAAGTCAAATTCAGAAATTTTTACTGCTTGCAGAATTTCTTCATTGGCTCGCTGGAGTTCTTTTTTAACCTCAAGTCTTTGTTCACAATAGCCATGGAGTTGCAGTGAGCTTAACGTTCCCTCATGCCAGGGACCCCCTGCTTCTTGTGAGAGGCCACATGTAATTTCTCCTGGCAGGAGCTCCATAGCGAATGAATAGGGATGGCAGTACCACTTCTGCCGGCTGTCAAATCTGCTGTCACTGTATCTTTAAGAACCAGCACTGCAGTGCAAGTGTTCAAAAAGCCGGGTAGGATCGCTTTATCCCGAAGTAGAGGCTATAAATGCTAAAAGCTCAATCAACAGAAGTGCTTTGTGTCTGCCAACTCCAATTTTTTTTTTTTTTTTTACAGGAATCCACATGACTTTTACTACATTCTAATGATGGTCAGTTGGAAAAAATGCCTCCTTGGTTGCTGGCCCGGGGGAAGAATTCATTACAATAAATAAGCTCACTGGTGACACTTAAAACAACATGAACGGCACACATTGCCTAAGGAACCCCTAGCAAACTCTGGGGGACCCCTGGTTGAGAAACATTGCTGTAAATATATATTATTGCACAAAGATATTCTTAATTACCATTTGCAGACAACAGCTGGAGCTTTATAAATGTCTGAAGAGCCTGAAGAGTTATGTGAGGCCAAAACTTATTTTTAAGTGCAGGTAGGGTGGGGTTATCACTGGGGAAAACTTGCTTTCTTTATTGGTACTTATAAATATTTTCATCAAGACAGTGAGAGATTAGAAAGTAATATTTAAGTGAATTTAACACCTGAACATGGGGTGAGGGAAAAATTTCCAATAATGACACCTCTTGTAGTGATGGCTGTAACAAGGAATTATCTCTCCCCTGGGGACTTGTTTCTGCAAGACAGGAAATGAAGGGAATGCTTCCCAAGGGGTGATAGGAAGGAAATACAAAAAGAAACAGGTTCTAACCACTAATAACTATCTAAAAGCAAAGAAGAAAAGTTTTAAAATGGATATTGTACTTTTGCATTTTCATATTTTGAAACATAATGTTTATTTTACTAATAAATAATAAACAAAGATTGCTTCCATGCTGCAGTGAGCCTTATGAGCGCTGCCAGCACTCCTAGTTTCCGACTATTCCTGCAGATCCAAACATTGATGTCTCTCTGCCCCTCTAGGAGAAAAGGGGCTGTTTTGTAAGACAGTCAGCAAGTTCCAGACATGCCAAGCTTCATTCTACAGTATATAAAGTAAAAGTGAGTGGGTTGTGGTATTCCCTCAGAATCAGGGGCCACCCCCTAGGTAACAGGTGAATTAGAAAGAAAGAAGCGGAGGGTTTTTTTTTGTGTGGCCAAAAACAATAATATTTTATAATACACAAAAAATTACATAAATCACACATACATGCAATTGTACATATAGTGCAAATACTCATATATCATAGTATTATGAGGTGTGTAAACAAACAATTGATAATACAATTTCCAGTAATAAAAGTGCGCATTACAAGTAGTACAAGTAGTGATTGTTTAAACATCCAGATTATGAATGAACTACTTGTTCAGGCTGGAAATAGAACTGGTAAATTTGACTGGAGTAAAGGTAGTAAACAACAAAAGGAAGGACTCTAATCCCAACACGTTTTGCCACTTCCTCATGGGTATTAAAGAGAACAGAGGTAATGTCCTAGTGGGAACGATCCAGAAAGGAACAATATGGTTTGAAGAGAGATCAATCCAAGTGTAAAAGGATAGTGAAATTGTAGGAGATGATAAAAAGAAGTTTTAGGGTTAGGTGCCTTACCGCACTCTAAAAAAAAGAGACCATTTGTTTGGTAATGATGTTTTAGTGTTATTTTTACTTCTGTATTCCCCTTCCTTTTTTTTTTTTACTGTATTGCCCTTCCTTTTTGTTTTTTTACTGGAGAAGTTGTGGCCAGTTTGTGCGTGTTTTTTTTTTGGTACTATCTGAATTGTAATGTCTGTATTGTTGGAAAACTGAATAAAAATGTATTAAAAATAAATAAGAGACCATAGGAATTATCAGGAACACCACTGGAATGTTCCCTTTTAGAATTGGAAACTGGTATGCTGGACTAGAGTTTCATGGCATTGCTGCTGGCTGCCAGTCAAAAAAGAAAAAAATATATAAAACAACTACATCTAAGGACTGGTAAACTGTGATATAATAAATTTTCTATAGAAAGAAAAACAGGACTATTAATACGGGTGTCTGATATTTGTTAGAAAAACATAGAATAACAAACACACATGTGAGATGCCCATGTTAAAAGGCATTCCTATTTCCCAAAGTTCCCATTTAATTTAAGATTTCCAACTTCCATTCAAGTCAAAAGGAAAGACACCATTCTAGGCCACAGACAATGCCACTTTAACACCTTTACTACTTACCTGAATGTTATCAAACTTTAACCCTGGCATGGTAAGCTTCTCCTTATCGATAAACACGGGGTTATACTGCTGCATTGCTACAGAGATTAGAATGTTTCTTGTTTCCTCAGAAGGCAACCACGCATCATTCCTCCTGTCCATCTCACTCATATTTAGGGCAGTGGCAAATGGATCATCGCTTCCAGCAAACACACTCTGGATCTGTGAGAAGGGCTTTGGGGACTGAGGTATTTCCAGAGTAGCCGACGAGCCCGTTGAATCTAAAGAATTATTACCCACAAAAAAATTAACAGCAGGGAGGTTCTGAGAGCTGGCTGAATCTGGAGTTATAGGTGCTGGGCTTACTTCAGCAACAGAAGGTGCTGCATTTGGATTACTGACCGAGATAAAAGTGGAAGAGGTGGTGAAGGAATCAAAGAAGTCTGATGCAGAGGAATTGGGTCCCCCATTATCAGAAAAAAAGTTGCTTAAGCTTGGACTTGGCTGGACAACTTGTGTTTGAGTTTTTAAAGTGTTTTTAAATTCAATTCCAAAGCTTGGTGACTTAACCATTTGAGATTCAAAACCATCATGAACTAAGAAGGACTGTTGTGCATTAGCCTGGTTGAAGATGGTGCACACTGGGATGCTATCCTCAGCCTGAGAAGTTTTAATGACTGGACTAACTAACTCTTCTTTGTGTTCACTTTCTGGTGTCTGTACATTGCTAATGACCCCCTCATTCATCTCATTTGGCTGATCCAGAATTAGGGTAGATGTGTCACTCACAGGCAACTTGTCTGAAGCAGAGTTTTCAGGACTAACATCTAAATCTGAACCGTTCTTGCTATTTACACTTTGATTATATTCTTTATCTGTGTCGTGACCAATTCGTATGGTGTCACTACTCTCAATTTCATCAACAATATCCTGAAGGCATCCAAGATCTCCAGCATCATCTTCGCTGATGTTTGGGGAGTCAGAGATGATCACACTTTCCATCATCTGCTCATTGAGTTTGTCCAGCAGGTTTCCAGAATCTTCGGACAGGGTGACATTTTCTTCAGATTCAAAGGTGTCAGCATCAAGATCAATGGTCTCCTCATGAAGAAGGATTTCCTCCTGTACTTGTGGAGCTTTATCTGAAGGGAGTCTAGAAAAGTCAGCTTGAGCCATGCTGGTGGGAGATTCTTTTGTGTCATTTTCTAAGCAGTTATCTGGATTCTCCATTGTTCCTACAAAGAGAAAAGAAATTAGCATGGTGTTTGCGATTGAAGCAGGCTGTCAGGAACAGTACCATTGTTACCATTTGCTTAATAAACTAAAAGGACAGGTACAGAAAGAAAGGGGTAGAAAACAAAATGAGTCACTTGCTATCCCCAACCCTTATCTCTTCTCGCCAGAACACAAAATACTCCAAATCTGAAAAATTAATAAAGTGTAGCCACCAGGCGACCAGTCAGGGCTTTGTTATAGAAAGGGACCGGCAATGTCCTTTCTACAAAATGCATTCTTACCGGCCTGATCGCCCCTCTTGATCAGTCAAAACCAGAAACCCAGCACATACCGGCTTCCCCTGCAGTTGTCAAAAATGAATGAACTCTCGCATTCCTGGGTGGGAACTATATTATTTTGGCCCAGCCAATCAAGATGGCCAAAGATCGTAATGAGGAAAGGAAGAAGATGGCATCACTAGCAACAGAACTAGAACAGGTGAATATAAATACGGTTTAGTTCTGCTTTAAGCAGTGACTCTCAGCTGAAACATGCCTTCACCATTTACTATTTTTTTATTTTTCAGTCTATTTCAGTATATTTTTTTTTCAGTCTGAGCAAACTTTAAAATATTGCAGTACATAAAGGCCCTTGTCTTGGTACATCCAGCATAAGGTGACAACACTCTTATTCCTATCTTCTATTACTTCTCCTGCATTGACCTTGATTTAATAAAGCTCTCCAAACCTGGAAATGGTAAACTACCATGGGTGAACCTGGGTGATCCAGCAACCCAGGATTGGATCTGCAGGACTGAAAACATTTGGCAAAAAATAGTGAATGATTTAAGAAATCCATTCCAGGTTTGCTCCCAATACACTAGTGGGAATGAACCACTTACGGATTATCATCAACACAGACAGAGAGCACAGGAAGTTATCAGCTCACTGGCAGAATCAACAGGAAATTTTACATTTGTTGAACAAATGTAATAAAACTCTTTCAATCCCATATTAATGGAATGAAAGAGAGAAAATATAAGAAGAACATTGTTAGACTTTTTCATACACTTGATAGCATACGTTGGCTCTAACTGTATAACATTTATTTTTATAATTCCATTCATTTCAATATTTGTTTTTGCATTTTTTACCCCCATTTGTTGATCTCATGCAGCCAGTTTGCACACGTCATGTCTATGGTACATGTCTGCAATTATTGTAAGGCGTCTGACTGGGCAGGAATATTGACGGAAGTGGGTTCTGTCCACATAATGTGTCTGATTTATTAAAGCTCTCCAAGCCTGGGGAAGATAGACTATAATGGGAGAACCTGGGTGATCCAGCAAGGTGTGCCATAACCCAAGACAATGATAAGCGTTGGTGCTCTGGGTCATCTTTCCTTCCTAATGGCACCTCTTGGGAAAACTGCAGTGCAAGGACACACAGCTGTATCAGTGTTCTCCCCAACCCCCTTTACCTGGCACTTTTCAGCAATCACCTGGCTGTTTTGGGGTGACTACTGAAATGTTTGGTCACAATACAGGGGCAGCCACACGCCTACAGCTTCTTCCCACCCAGCTTAAACAAAATGATGTGTTGAACACTGCTGTATGTTGCTGCGTCCTGTGCTGCATGCACAACATTTCTGTACCGTGTGGAGTGCTGCACAAAAATGTAAATGCAATTTTTAAAACACAGCACACAATGAGAACAACCTGGAGCCTGAACTACAGAACCCAGATAGGTGTCCTGTAGTCCTTTCTACTTCAGGGTTTACAACGCTCCCATTCCACAAATACAGTACAATAGGTCGGTGTTGCCACCAAAGATTGGTGTCTGGATTGGATCGAATCCGGGGAATCTGGGAAGATGTAACTCCAGCACATGCAGCAGTCAGCATTTCCCGGTATCTTGGACAGGCTGCCCATGTACATGTTGATCCTGCCAGTAACACACATGCACTCAGCTCGGTATAGTTAGATAAGAAGATTACTGGCAGGCAGTAAGTATCTTCATTACAGGATGAACATCATCTATCGCTTCACAAATATACCAGGCAGGGATTTTATTATAGAATCTGCTTTAAAGGGCACCTGTCATGACAGATCTATGGCAGAAGGCATTACCATTCTCTTAGATTGTAAGCTCTTCAGGGCAGCGTCCTCTCCTCCTCCTGTGTCACTGTCTGTCATTTACAACCCCTATTTATTGTACAGCATTACTTAATATGTTGGCGCTATATACTGTTAATTAATAATTACAGACCTCCCTCCCTCTGAAAATGAACATTACCTGGCTATAATTCTGACCCTCTGATTGGAATGCTTTAAGGACTTACCTGAAACAGGTGTGCAGGTGGGTGGAGTCAAAACACCTAATCTGCATAGCAATTATAGTGAAGTGATTGGTGGGCAGAGGATCGCCATGGCAGCCAGAAACCTAGCAATATTTGTGGAAGGCGGTGAACATGGCAGCCTCCATATTTTTTTCATGACAGGGCTACTTTAAGCAAACACTTATCTTGTCAGGTTTTTCATTATAGTATCTCACAGCGTTTTACATCCCTGATACCATTATATATTATATATATTATAAATATATATATCCTGGAAGTGACTCTACGTGTCAGCATACACAGGGTCCCCGCGTCGACGGAAATTCTCTGCCCGTGGCCCCAGCTCACCTGACAGCCGGCCCCGAGGACAGCACCAGCCTGCTCACCCTCCTGTCACTTTCTGCTACTGCCGGCACTAACTGCACACGCGCGAACTCTTACCCAAGCATTCTACGCATGCGCAGCACCATGAATGAACTTTATTGACACGCGAACACTGTTGACAAACAGGAAGAAGAGTGTGTACGGAAGCTGAGAGGAGACACAACACTGCAGTGAATATTAGGAGCAGGATTCGAATATTAGGAGCAGGAGGTGCTGCACTGACAGTTGGAAGGTGCTATGGAGGATGACGCCCCAGTAATCTACGGCCTGGAGTTTCAGGTGTGTGACTTCATCTGCTTCTCTATCATACCTGACAGATCGGGCCTATGTTCTCTAATGAATGGGACTACAGGTCCCAGCAATGCACATATTGTAGGAGCTTTACATGGCAAATAGTTTTATTTCAGCACCTCCAGGTACCCTGACTATGACGAGCAGAAATACAGATATTAGGTACACGTGAGTTATAAATGGACATTCCCCCATGTTTTATCTCCTTAATAACCCTCCAAGCACAGAACTCATATTATCATACCCGAAATGTGCTCAGCCTATCATTTTGTGGGCTGACAACACATAGCTCCCTGTGTATAAAGCAGTGAATCGGACATTCACTGGGGGGAATCAATTACTGCCATTGAAACACATGGATTTGGAAGATTCCCACCAGGGAATGACTGAAGGAATGTCAGATTCCTACCAGGGATTGTCAGTTTTTTACCAGTGAATGTCAGATTCCCAGTTCTCGATAGTGTTTTTAATGGGCTGAGTGGTGTCAGCCCTGCCCAGTTGACTTTTGTTAAACTGCTCAGCCACTCCCCCTAGGGGACAAATTGTAGCTGAAGTTTAGAAGTGGAATGATAAATAATTTGGGATGAGACAGAGAGCACAGTGATATATGAATGTCATGGTCATGTGATATGCCAGTGCTGGGCCATCTCTCCTGCTAGGTGTCTGCCTGTTTGATGTGGAAGCTTCCTATTGGATGTGTTTCTATGTCAATTGGTCAGTGAGTGCACATAACATTGGAGGATCAGCCATCTGTTGGGAAGAAAGTGGTGTGTTCAAAAAACATGAATGGCTGAGTTAGGCTCTACCCCCTTTACATCACATGACAGTACTTCAGCTTAATGATTGGCTGCCAGACCAACTTGATCATATCCCTATTCCCAGTTCATGATTGGATGATGAATGAGCATCGGCAGACTGATTATTATTATTAAACAGTTTATTCATATTGCGCCAACATTTTACACAGCGCTGTACATTAAATAGTGGTTGCAAATGACAGACTAATACAGACAGTGCCAGAAGAAGGGAAGGACCATCCCCCGAGGAGCTTACAATCTAAGAGATTTGATCTCTGCTCTCTGGATCCTTGTTAGCACATGTAGAACACCTGATTGGCTGACCTCTGCTTTACAGGGGTTCCCAAAAATCATACCCAGATATATTCTGGTATTTGGTCTCCTTGCATTTTAAAATATATTTAATGTACAGCGCTGCGTAATATGTTGGCGCTATATAAATCTTAGTAATAATAATTTATTAATTTTAACTGTGTTCATTGGAATATCCTCCATCTTCCTGGGGTTCAGTTTTGCACCTGTGTACCTGTAGGACCCTTTTGCCCTGGCTGGTGCGGATTGCATGGGATGTTTATGGCCCTGTGCTTTGATTGGTACTCAGTACTTTGCTTTATATGGATCCGGAAGCGGATAGAGCCATAGAGGCTGCCATTGCTGAATTGTATTTTGGCCTCGATTAGAAACCCTGTGTTTTTTTTTTCTTACTTTTAGCATCTGCCAAGTCAATGATTCTGAGTATTGGAGTCATTTTTTAGAAGTAAGGCTAGGTACACACGTCAGATGATTCTCGTCTGATTATCACCTCAGGGCTGGTATCGGATGAGAATCTGGTGTGTGTACAGCGTTCATCCCATGACCTGGGAGATCCACAAGTGATGAAGACCGTAATGCAAGGGAAGTAGAGAGAGAGAGAGAGCAGTGGGGTGCCGCTATGTCTGTCCCCCCTCCTCTCCATAGTGTAGGACAGTGTTGTATGTACAGTGCTCGTTCAGTATTTTGTTGTTGGAAATGATTTTGAAAGATTATTCCAACAACAAAAATCTAACTTGTGTACGTGTTAAATCTCTGTCAATGGAAACAATCTTCAGGGCAGGGTCCTCTTTCTCCTGTGTCACTGTCAGTGTCTGTCAGCCTCATTTGCAACCCCTATTTAATGTACAGCGCTGTGTAATATGTTGGTGCTATTTAAATCTTTTAAGGATTTTTCTACAAGTAACATGTTGTGTAATTTAATGGGCTGCCTAATACATTGAAACACACCTAAAGCAGGGAAAGAACATTTTTTAAATGTAGTTTACTACTATGCAGGGTAATGTGCAATAGTGCACTGTTCCTTGATAATGCATTGTGGTGTAATTCGGAATAAATAGCAACACATCATACCGACCTGTGCTATCATGTATTCCAGTGATGTGCAAGTTACTGCACTGCTATTATTATTACTATTAGTATTATTAATAAACAGGAATTATATAGCTCCAACATATTACGCAGTGCTGTACATTAAATAGGGGTAGCAAATGACAGACAGATACAGACAGTGACACAGGAGGAGAGGACCCTGCCCAGAAGAGCTTACAATCTAGGAGGTGGGGGAATTAACACACCATAGGAGGGGAGATATGTAGTGGTGGGAAGTAGTGAGGGTTTTAAGAGACAGAAGAAGATGGGTAGGCAAGTCTGAAAAGGTGTGTTTTGAGTGCTCTTTTAAATAAGCAGAAGGTAGGGGCAAACCAAAAAGAACAAGGAAGACCGTTCCAGAGAGTTGGGGCAGCTCTAGAAAAGTCTTGGAGCCGTGCATGTTATGAGGTTATGAGTGAGGAATTCATTAGGAGGTCATTGGAGGAGCGGAGAGAGTGGCTAGTGGAGTATTTTTTTTTTACCAGGCCAGAAATGTAAGTGGGGCAATTACTGTGGAGGGATTTGAAGGCAAAGCACAGGAATTGAATTTGATTCTAAGGTGAAATGGAAGCCAATGTAGAGATCTGCAAGGAGATGCAGCAGAAGAGGAGCGATGGGACGGATGGATGAGTCTTACTGGAGTGCTACAATGTAAATAGAGCCTAGGTCTCAACTAACCCCTAAAACAGTCTAATACAGCCAAACCAAAATATTTTATTATCACAATATTAGAAGTGCTGATAATGCTGTCCCTGTGATTTTGATCCTCAACAAAAAAATGAACACCTGGAAAAATTGACATGTTATCAAGGATCAAAACCAGAGCAAATGGGTAAAGACTCCAATCATCGGATCTAGGATGTGGGAATCCCTATGGTTGTGATATAAAAATAGATTTCCTGGGTTTTATAGTTATTGGGTACATTTTCTAGACTTAAAGAAACATTCAATATAAAGAAATATGTTTTCTTGACTCTTTCAAACTTATATGGAACAGCACAAAGTCCGGTGTTCTCCACCACTTGGCACTTTTCAGTAATCACTCGGCTGTTTTTGGGTGGTTATTGAAAAGTTGGGTCACAATGCAGGGCTCACCACCTGCCTACAGCTTCTTCCCACCTAGCCTAAATAAGTCCTATGTATTGGTTTGCTTTAAATTTATTTTGTACTTGCTGTGAGTTTTACACTGTAGATCTCATAATATAGAATGATTGCTAGCCCCCAATGTTAATGAGTGACAATATATACAGCCCGGGGTATTTCAATATCTCCATCACAGTCATATAAATGGCACAGGGACTTAAAATGTGGAAAAAGGTATTGCACCACAAAGCACACAAACATTGCATCGGAGGACAGCAACTTTCAGATTTTATTTTCTATGAAATCCGCAATCAGTCTGCACCACTCGTTTTATCATTCTTAAGCTTTTTTTCTTTTTTCCTGTTTGGGTACAAAGTTACAGTTAGACAAGCATCTCATCCAAATGGAAGTCCCAAGGAAAGGGGTCAAGTGGGAATCGTCTGTTAACAAATCATAAAACAATGATATTACATGTCCAAAAAGAGAAGAGACATACATTCAGGAACATAGAACTTGTCTGAACGTTATTTTCATGTATGCCAAGGAATCGTGCGTGGAAGCAATGGGCTCATGTCTAATATTGATCTGTTCCCCATTACTGACATACCACATAAAGTCAGCATGGCATTGCCTATCCTGGTACACAAATGGGGCTTTGCTGCCTCCTATCCAGGGTTGTGCAGTCAGATTATTGCCAATCCTGACTCCAGGTAGGCAATAATTGCTTCCAAATCCATAGAACAGATCCATAGTGAATTAAGTAGAAGTATAAAGAAATACTAATAGCACCCAAAGGAGAAAGGGGCTGTCATACTTGGCTGAAAATCAGCAAAACTGCAAATTAGGGAACTGTGTATTAATTTTATAATATACTTTTAATAATAAATTACACAACATAATTGAGGATTGTGTTATTGGGAACTATCCATACTGATGCCACATTCCTTAAATAATTAGGTAAAGAGAGAAAGTATACAAAAGTGGGACATCATATACAGGTAGTCCCTGGGTTACATAGAGATAGGGACTGTAGGTTTGCTCCTAAATTGAATTTGTATGTAAGTCAGAACAGGTACATTATTTTATTAAATGCAGTTAGGACAGATGTTTGTCTCACATGGAGCCTAGACATTCATTTACCTCTGGAGCAAGCTGTGCTTTGATATGCAAAAAGAAACAACTGCAGAATTTGTCTCGATCATTAAAAAGTTACAAGACGCTGCAGAAGGAGCTCACCCCCTAAAATCACCCACAACCTCAGCTGTGTTTAGCAACAGATTTGTTCTGCAAGTCATGCAAACCGCCCCCTTTCCCCTTCAAGTTTGTTCTACACACGAGTGAGCGGGGCAGCACCTGTTCATATCTAGGAGGCGTCTGTATGTTGGATGTCCTTAACCCGGGGACTACCAGTAGTCAATCCTAAATTCAAATCTATAATGCCAGCAAACTTTATTATTGTACATTAAAGGCAACAATTTACCATATTAAAATAACATATGATCTCAAGCAAGATGTTGACCCGACACTTTTGGCAGAATAGAATATCTGCTTTAACGGGTATATTTTGAGATCTACAAAACATATAAAAATATTCAATTTATAATAATTAAGTTTTATTAATAGTCTAAACAAATTTTAGCAAACGGTAAAAATGATGAAAATCATAGCAAATAGAACAAAATATTCTTAAAATATAAAAATGTAAATAATACAAATGCATCAATTTTACATAATGGGTACATTATCAACATAAGCATGTTCAAATACAGAAATAAAGTAAAAGTAAGGAGGTATGTAAAACAGATTCTACAGCAAGCAGCACATTACTAAAGTCACCATATCTATTTTAACTAGCATTCCGAGGCAGCAGTGTCTGAGATCTCACACTGCAGATATACAGCTAGAAGCCTGTAGGTAGAGAAGTGTGTGGGTACCCTCGCATACCAGGCAGCACATTACTTTACATGTAGAATCAATAGAGTAGAGTAGAGGCTTTTACAGGCACGTATCCACTGTACAAAAGAAACAAATGTATTTATTCAATACTTATAGTAACTAAAAACTAAACGTAGTGCTACTGCACTCAAACCTAGTTAACACAGTCCTACTATGCTGAAAATTAGTGTCAAACTGATAAACAGTAATTTAAATAAAAGAAGTCACCAAAAAGAGTCTCAGTACCCAACGCGTTTCGCTCCAAAGGGCTTCCTCGGGGCACTTTGGAGACCAATGATTGGTGTATGCTGAAGGTAAGTTTCTAAAATACTCAGTGAATGACAGTGGTTGAGATACCCATGGTACTACATGTAGACCTTACTGACTGGAAAATGTTAGTATTATTCAAACTGAATGTTAGTCCCTAAAATTCTTGAAAACGGTGGAAGATGGTTAATAAAAGCGCCAGAGTGATTCCTGTGCTGGTAGTTATCCAATGCGAGTGTGTCCCAAATACACCCTTAGTCTATCACATGGAAGTATGATGCTCTCCTTGGAGTATACTCCTAGTTGAACCGGAAAATTTTCTTGTCAACTGTAGTGTTTTCCGTATATTGCTATAGGGATGGTAAGACGTCTTCTATTAATGAATTCAGCTCTTGTGATTCCAAATAAAAGGTTTAGCTCTGTTGAATCATTGAATGGATATGTTGATTTATGGGCAGTGTTTAGGTTGGAGTGTAGTAGAAAGGGCAGTTTGGCAGCGGCCAGTCAGAAAGAGGAATTTTTAGGCCAGGCACACCATGGAGAATCCTCTCTTTTCTCTCAGCACAATACTTTGATATGTATACTTTAAAGACAGAAAAGTGATTCTTATACATAATTACATTTCTAATTTTGAGTTTAGTTTCTCTTTAATTTAAAGTGGAACTTCCTGGTAGTTCCAGAGTTTGCTCACCCCCTTGATTTTTATTGGCCAGTAAGGCAGCCTATCTTAATGATGTGTCAATAGAAATGTGGGCAAACTGCAACTTTACCTATAAACAGTAAAGCTTTACCCAATTAGAACTTACCAGTTTTCAGACATGGCAGGTGGCACTGGCGGCTCCAGGTACCAGCACTTCTAAAAACTTCTTGGTACATTGTGTAAAAGTACTTCAGTATTTTCCTCGGAATTTGTTTTCAAACTGGGTGGGAATAGGCTGCAGGGAGATGGTGGCCCCTGTAATGTGATCCAACTTATCAGTAACCATCCTGGTACTGAAAAGTGAGGTGCGCTCAGTGCCAGGAGAACGCTGTACTTGTTAGGGCACTTAAGACCTGTGGTGTAAAACTGTGCAGTTTTCTGCTCCCAAGCAAATGTTGCTGTTGTAGAGGCAATAAAGCACTGCAGGCGACACATTTGCACATGACTTCGGCGGTGGCTTTGACGCAAATCTTTAAACATCGATTTTGGCGGTGCAGTTATGTTGAGCCCATGGCAGATTGTTGCAGTGTTCCGCAGGTCTGAAATGGCCCTTCATGTTTGAATATTTTAACTGAAAATTTTTTTATAAAAATTGTGTTTGGTGTCCTTGTTTCTTTGTATGGTGCGTACAATATCTGTACACCACACTAATGTCTGAAGTTATAGTCATTATACCAGGGGTTCTCTAAAACCTGAAAGTTATTTTAAGGAATCCCCCTTCAAACAAAGTTTGAAATGCTGTCTTCTTTGCCTTTTACTGGTTGTAAGTCTACCAGACATGTCTGTCTAGGACAAAACTGTGTGAATGTCACCTCTAGAATTGAAAATGCACGATGGCAGTAAAATTTATACCTGATGTTTGACGACATTGTAATATATATATAAAAACGTTCAAATAAACATTCAACAGCAGGTGAATTTATCTAAGGTCAGCATTGCTATCATACGTGCCGACTACTTCTGTGCTACTTCTTAAATGGTAGCAGGTCAAGGTGTTCTCATGATATACAGACACTGTATCTGGAATCCATCGTTTTTTTATGAAGCTAGTGGGCATGATTTATTAAAGCTCTCCAAGGCACTTTCATCAGTGAACCTGGGTGATCCAGAAAACCTTTAATGAATCTGGTCCTGGATTGAAAACATTTGCTAACAAATGATGGGATTTGTTTTGGAAAAGTAAATTGTCACCGCATTCACTGCAGGGGGATACTTCCCTTTTAAAGAGAACAGCATAAACCACTTTATTACTTTAAAGTTCCACTTTTAGAAATTCACAGTCAGACAGGTCATTATTGCAGAAAGGGACAGGCAATGTCCCTTGTGCAATAATCCCTCTTACCTGTCTGAGTGCTCTTGATATTTATAATAAAAGCAGAGCTGGGTATGCGCAGCTTAGATTTGATGGCCAGGATACCCAGCAATCCCAGCTTCTCTTGCTATCTATGTCATCCTGGCTTGGCCAATCAAGATGGCCCAAGATAATCTCCAGAAAGACAAGAAGGGAGAAGATGGAGGAACCCTCAGTGGAACAGGGACAGGCGAGTATTACGGGTTTAGTTACTCTTAAGTAAATAAACCCTAATGATTCTGCAATAAATGTATTATTTTTATTATTATCCAGTATTTATATAGCGCCGACATATTACGCAGTGCTGTAGTCCATAGACATGTCACCAGCTGTCCCTCAAAGGCGCTGACAATCTAATGTCCTACCATAGTCATATGCCACAGTCTAGGGTTAGGTTTGGGAGGAAGCCAATTAATCTAACTGCATGTTTTTGCGATGTGGGAGGAAACTGGAGTACCCAGAGGAAACAAACGCATACACGGGGAGAACCTGCAAACTCCATGCAAATAATGTCCTGGCTGAGATTCTAACCTGGGACCTCTAGAGTTGCAAAGGCCCGAAGTACTAACCTCTAAACCACTATACTTCTTTATGATTTCTCTTTACAACCCAATGACTGCTGATAAATCCATTAGAAATATGAAACAGCGATGCAAACATGTTTCATCAAAAAATGAAATTCTTCAAGTTAAGTGAATTAGAATATGGGATTACTGAACATGTGCCACTGCTTAAAGCATGTGAAGGCTTCCTTTATAACAGCCGGCTGTGATATCCAGATGCCACCCCAGCCTTTCTCTGCCACCTAATACCAATATGGTCATCCGCAGGCAAAATATAACAGACAATTCCTTCTGCTTTTTTGAGTTATTTGTTTGCATCATTTAACAGATTCTATTTTTTTTCTTCTCATTTTGCTGTGACCTTGGGAACAAAGACTGGAAACCTATGGCGCCGTATGCCGAACGTGGCCCTTGACAGTGAATTTTCTTTGTCTTCCGAGCAGAGACGGCTTTCATCCTGTGCTTGTCACATTACTCTCCTGGTGCCTTAACGGTGCTAATTAACTGCAGATTATGAGACATGCTTGTTAGGAGTCTCGCTATATCAAAATACGCAGCTCAGAATGTGGATCAGCTGCTTTCTGAGCAATTATTTTCCCTGCCCCCATGTTGGGAAAGCTAAATTATTTCAGGTGGTTTATTAGCATCTTCATTTTTACCTGTGAGATTAATTCTATAACACCTAGGGTGTCATTTTATCAGTCCCACAACCAAGTCTGTAATAAAATACTGTGATACACAACATTATTTGAATGCTGTGTCAGAGTTGTAAAGACGCCAGACAAGCTCTGTGTTCTTGAATCCGTGTTTTTTTTCATCGACGTGTAATATCATTGTTTTTAATATCTTGTTTACTGACGATTCCCACTTGACCTGTTTCTTTGGGACTTCCATTTGGATGAGACGCTTGTTTAGTAAAGTATAACTTTTCACCCAAGAAAAAAAACTTGAGGATGATAAAACGTCTGAGCAGCGCTGACTAATTGCCCATTTCATCTTCTCTTTGGAAAAATAAAATCTGAGACTTTCTGTCCTCCGATGCAACACTTGTGTGCTTTGTGGTGCAATAACTTAGCCACATTTCAAGTCCCTGTGCCTTTTATATGATTGTGATGGAGAGGTTTAAATACCCCGGGCTGTATATATTGTCACTCATTTTAAAGCAGTCAGGTGCCACAGTAACTTTTGTTTACTCCTTAGAAGTATGCAAGAAAAAGAGAAGAAATGTTTTATTTGACAAGTATAAGCAATGAACACATTCTAAAGTTGTTTTCAAAGAATACAATGCATGTCTTTGTAAACCATTTGCATTGTTGTATACAGACAGGCTAAAATTGGAACAGTGTTCTCCTCAGCCCCTTTTACCTGGGCTCACCACCTGGCACTTTTCACTAACCTCCTTGCAGTTTTTGGGTGGTTACTGAAGAGTTGGGTCACAATACAGGGGCTGACACCCACCTACAATCTCTTCCCACCTGGCTTAAAAAAAATTCTGGGTTGAACAGGAGCAGGCTGAGAGTGGGAATGGCTGCATTGGGTTCTGATGTTGTAAAGAAACAGGACAAGTTTGGCTGACGCAATTTTTGGTGGTTCTAGAGCTGTAAGCTCAGTGTTGGGGTAATACAGAGATTAATTCGCATTGTTGCACCAGAAACGGTGATCACATTAGGACTTGCTAACAGGATTGCAGACACCTTTCTGTAGAGTATTGAGACAGGTTTACTGTGCTTTTGCTATAACAATGTATTTTCTGGGTACAACTGTAGTGTATTATAGGAGGGTATAGAGGGCTTACAACTTGCTGACCACCACCTCCCATATGTTCCTTACATTGAAAGGAACAAAAGTGGATGCAGTGGTAAAGCCGGGTGGGATGAAGCTGTAGGTGGGTGGTGGCCCCTGTATTGTTACCTAACTCTTCAGTTACCACCCAAAACCAGCCGGGTGGTGCCCCCAGCTAAAAGGGACTGGGTAGAACACTGGGCTGCACCAGCAGTTGTTCTCCATTACACTTTTCCATAACAATGCATGCACTCCAGTGTTCTCCCCAGACCCTTTTAGCTGGGTGCACCACCCGGCACTTTTCGGCAACCACCTGGCTGTGTTTGGGTGGTTAGGTGATGAGTTGGATCACAATTCAGGGACTTCCACCCACCTAGAATTTCTTCCTACCCAGCTTACAAACATTTCTGGGTTGAGCACTGCACTCATCTGTGTGAATAAAACTCTTGTTTTATATAGAAAAGCGAGGGGATAAAACTTAAAACGCTTGTAATTTTGCCAGCTGTCCATTGAGGAGATTTCCCTTCATTCCTTCTTCTTGTCCTGGAGACACAATAGGGAATACAATGCTCTCCCCAGAAAT